>NW_020442465.1:1406969-1435124 GCF_000699045.2 Agrilus planipennis
GCTCTTTAATAACATGTACCTCTAGCCCCTGCTCCGCTTGTGCCAGCAACTCTTTTTGAGCAATTAAGAAGTCTCGTAACATATTTGTTATTTTCTTTCTAAGTTCAACTTCGTTTCCTAATCTGTTATTGTAATCGTTGAGTAATGTAACGGCGTCATTTACTTGCTTACTAAGGTTTTCTGCGGTTGTTCGGTCTACATAAAAAGTAAAATTTATTACTGGCTTATAAATTTTAGAGGAAATTATGCATACCTTGAATATTACTAACTAAAGATACTTCAGAAACTTCTCTAGGTAACTGTGCAATTTGTTGTCGGACAACTTCATCTGCTGAAGCAGTATTGCTTTCTAAGTCTTGCATCACACGAATTAATTCTTCAGGTTCAGGAGGATCATTGGCTGGAGTCCTAGGACTTAAATGAACATGTGTCTCAGTAATACCATCCACCTGAAAAAGAATAATTTTTAAAAGGATTAACAAAATTTATACTTTTAATACCTCTATTATGACCTCATTTTCTGATTTTTTCCTCTCCCTTTCATCACTAGAATGATTTTTTGATTTCTTTTCTTTTTTCTCTGGAGGATGCACTTTATGTTTTTTGCTAGGGGGCTCTTCTTCTAATAAAACTAGAATTTTCAGAAATTAGTAGCTAATAGTTGGTTGATCATGACCATCTAAATATTTCTAACAATTGACTTACCCAATGATTTTCCAAATTCTGCAATTTGATTTTCATCATATATTCCTCTCTCACCCCATATAGTCAATAACCTACGTAAACTATTTCTAGTTTTCTCATCACAACCAATTTCTACTAAATGATCAAAAGCTTTTGTTAACACATTAGCAAATTCTTTTCCATATTCTGGGCCCTTTTTCCTACTGTTTTGAATAACATCATTTGCAAGATACATGAACGTTAATTTTTTCGTTTCTTTAGCTGAAAACAAATAGGAAATATTAATTATTAGCATCTATTGTAAGGTTACTGCCTGACTTACTTTTTAGTAATTCTCTTAACCATATTTTAACTACAGGTTCGTGATGTTTCCTATGATGAATGAGCCACAGTGATAATGTTTGAATACTTTGGGATGAGTTATTTAGATCTAACAATTTTTTAACGAACGCACTTTCAGTAAATCCAGCCATAACCATTAGTTTTCTTCTTATTTGCTTTTTGCAATCTAATATTTTTATGCACAATTCATTATAACTATTATTAAATATGGTTATTCAATTTATTAACATAAACAGTGCACATTAATTAACATAAAACAAAACTGAAAACCCGCAGTCGAAAAAAAAATATATTTTCGATCTTTTACTGTATTTAACACTAGTAGAGTTACACCTGTCACATAGATAATAGCTGTCAGGAGGACCAAAGAGAATTGAATGTCAACATCAATCGCAAATGTCCTTGTTGTTACCGTGTCTAATCAATCCCTAACTTTTATATTCCTAAATTTATTTCTTTAACTATAACAGCCTAAGTAATAGTTGAAGTGATAATTTTAAATCATAAAATTAAGCTAGATGGTTCATAATTTCTAGTAATATTATTATTCCACTTAATATATATTTTTGTTTACTAAATTCTCTCGTATGTTTGGCCACTGCGTACAGAATTTGTAGTTTACAAGTTATATGTCAAACATCTTGATTTCGTGATTAGAAATTTTACCGGTCGACCTGAATATATGTAATTTTATGAAAATCTGTAACTACAAATATGTTTCGGGCAGTTTCGCGGTCTGGTATACTGAAGAACGCCCTTAAAATAAGTTCCGGCGTGTATTTAGTGCAAAACGAAGGAAAGGCCGTGCTTAACCTAACCTCTGCACACATTTCGAAAGCCTTTTTTTCTGATTCGAAAGAAGTTAAACCAGCCACCCCTTTAGCAAATTTATTGGGCAAGGAAAACATACCAACTGCTGACAAAGAAAAAAAGGAAGAGGAAGACGAACAGAAACAAAGGGACGCAGCATGGCGTACAATGAAATACACGTTTATTGCTTTCGGCTTTTCATTTACAGTTTTGGGTGGGTATTTAGTATTTGAGTTAGGTAAGCCTGTTATTGGTGAAGATGGGTTGCCAGTGCAGGACGAATTTGCACATTTAGCTCCCTGGAAACAATACCTTTATCGTACTTTAAAAGAATTGGATTACTACAAGCGTCTTATCAAAGAGCCATCAAGAGACAAGTTGTTGCCAGATCCACTTAAATATCCGTACTATCAACCACCCTACACGTTAGTTTTAGAATTAACTGACCTGTTAGTTCATCCTGATTGGACTTATCAAACTGGTTGGAGATTCAAAAAACGTCCTGGTCTTAATCAGTTCCTAGAAAGTTTGACCGGACTCTATGAAATTGTGGTGTATACTGCAGAACAAGGAATGACTGTCTTCCCCCTTATGGAGGCTTTAGATCCAAAAAATTTAATTTCTTATAAACTTGTTAGGGATGCTACACATTTTGTAGATGGGCATCATGTTAAAAATTTAGACAAACTTAATCGTGATCTTTCAAAAGTTATTGTTGTTGATTGGAATATGGATTCAGTTAAATTTCATCCAGATAATGTCCTGAGAATCCCTAAATGGGTTGGTAATGATGATGATACAACTCTGTTTGATTTGGCTGGATTCTTACGCACAGTAGCGACATCCGAAATAGATGACGTCCGAGACGTTTTAAAGTATTATAAGGAGTTCGATGATCCTTTAGCAGTGTTTAGGGAGAGGCAGAGAAAGTTAATGGAACAGCAAGAAGCTGAGAGGGAGGCTAAGAAGCTACAAACACCGCCACCAGTTAAGCGCTGGACACCCAGTATATTCAATAGATCGTTTTAGTTTTGCTCTTTATTAATTGATAAGCTTGGGCAAATGATAATATTTAAACAATTGATTGCCATTAATTTTTAAATTACGTATTTAGCTTTTTTGTAAATACTCTATTTTGTATAAAATGAATGAAAGTTGCATTAGAGTGAAAGAACTGTTTGACTAAATATAATCAGATTTGACTCGCATTGTCTCAAAAAAGTTGCTAAATAAAGTTTTTGTTTTTTTAACTATTTTTTTTAAGTTCATTCCTAGTATTACTTTCTCGCTTTGTACTTCAGCCGTATTTTTGATGAGAATACATTCTATTGTTTATTATTAAAGGATTAAATATAAAAATAAAATTTAATTTCCAATCGGAATCATCAATTTATTAAAAAAAAAAGAGGGGGCTGAAGAGCTACTATTAACGTTAACGGCTGTAGTGCCTGTTGTTACGTCCAGTTCGTACTGTATGTACTATCCAGTACCAAGTTCTATCTATGGTATATATAGAAAGGTCGTGGTCAAATGAACAGTTCATAATAAATGCGCAGTTTGGTGTAATATTATTGTTTATGATTGTGTGATTTTTATTGTTTTTCGCTGTTTTATTTACCTATTAAGAAAATTCACAGTTAATTTGTACGATAGTCAACAGTCAACCAATTGATCACTTTCAGGCTCTTTAATAACATGTAAGTAAAGATGATGAATCAGCGCATTGTTGATGGTACAATCATTTCTGTTTGTTTACATACAAAAAGAAAACAAATAACAGTATAATTGTTATTTAATTTTGCAGGCTTTCTAATCAAAATGTCTGAGGAAGATGCATTACTTACGCAAAGCTTGAAAAAGCTAAAAATAGAGTCTTTTAACGTAAATAGGTTGCCATTAAATTCTAAATCTGAAAACGGTGCTTTAGATATAAACACACCAATGTTAAGGAGAAGATATAAATCCCTGTCGAATCTAGAAAAATGCGTTTGTGGTAAAAATAATTTTTTACACGTCAAACCTCTGCCTTTTAAGAAGTCAACTGCCAAAAATAAATTAATCCGTGATCCCATATTGAATTTTGTAAAATATTCTAATGACAAATCCAGATGTGATTTAGAAACAAAGTGTGGAACTGATAAAACGTTTGGTGAATGCTCAATGTCCAAAGAGCAGGACTTCAAGTCGTTAGTACAAGCTTGTAAGAGAATCAGTTTATCATACAAGACTGCTAATTATGTACAAGGTTATTCTACTAAGAGTTTTCGTCAGCATAGGCTTACCAAAACTAAAATTGAGAAAGCCGAAGAACCTCACTTAAGCAATACTTGTGCTCATCAAGCCCGCTTAAATATGTCCCCACCTTGTGACGTTAGCATTGATGAACTTGCTAGTTATTTTGAAACTTTTGTGCATATTCCTAAAAAGATGAGTGTTATGGCTGAAATGATGTATATTTGATCCACTTTTGTTTGGAAAATGATATTTTTTGATAAACGATATTACATATGTATATTTATTATTTTAGTAGATTCTCTTTGCACTTAATGAAAATTATTGTTAGTATGGAATACCGTTTTTTTTTAAGTAATACCTTGCATGATTCCAATAAAAAATGTTTGTTCATTGACATTTTCAATAAGTTTGTATTTGTGAGTAAAAAAACTATTAAGATTACTTATGATAATTTACTAATAATTGATACTCTTTAGAAGTTGATCTGTACAATAAATTGTTAACTGCAATTTTTGTTTTATATCTTTTTGTACCAAGTATTCAAGTCTTTATCAGTAATGAATTAGTAATTTAAGTTTCTTAACATTTGTAAGGGGCGCTGACAGGATTTATCTCTCTTATTTTAAGAATGAACCTTTTCATTATTGATGAAAATTTCAGAACTGATGTCAGTTTATCATCTCGGATCGTACGTTCAAAGACTGGTTCCCGTCATGTCTCAGAAGACGCCCTTGTCTCTTTATTTGTTTATTGAATTCTTACTATTTTCTATCCGCGGTACTTTCATCTTCTTATAACTTTAACAATAAAATTTTAAGTCCTCAAAGTAATCAAGAATTAATATACTCAATTGACAACTATCTTGAACTTCGCTTTTGTTTGATTGTTAATTGTTATAATTTGTTAATATTCGTGTTTATTTTAATGTTGATAGTGAATGAAATGTTTACGTCTTTATTTTGTATGTATTTTTCTTTATAACTTGTGTTAAAATATCAAGAAAATTCCTTTTAAAGTAGTCCACTGTAGGAATGCATGTATTTTCGTGAAGTTTTTGTATTGCGCGAATATCATCCATACGTGCATTTAATTTTTGAAGAAGAACATTAATGATTTTTTAAACCTATTCTGTGATTAGTAAAATAAGCCAACAATGTATTTTCCGAAAAAACCTACTGAGTATTCTAGGCGTTAATGCTTAAGTGAATAAGAGGTTGCCTAATTTAGTAATACAACTGCAGAGTATTTTTTCCGGAAAACGCGTAGGCAGTTTTCCAAGCGTTAATGCTTGGGTGAATAAGAGGTTGCCTAATTTGGGAAAATTCAATTTATATTATTTAAAATTTAATATGTATCGTTTAATACAAATTATAAAATTACCAATATGGTAATATTAAAATGTATGATGATATGACATATGACGTTCTTCAAATTTTATAATAATATTTTATGCGGTGCATATCTTTATTTTTTCTTATACAAAAGTTGAAAGCTGTGTTTTCCTTTTGATGCCAGAATTTATAGGTACATATCCAAATTAAATTTTATTGTAAATATTTTCGTAGTTCTAACTGTCTCAAAATTGATCAATTTGATTCTCCTTCGAATATTATAAATAGTCGTAATAACAAGAAATCATTTTCGTACGGTATCAGATGCTGTTTTGCATACTGTGAAACTGGTTATGGGTTTATCCTTTAAACCTTCTCACCTATGTCCTTTTTTTTATACATGGTCCATATTAAGGTAACTACTTTAATACTTCTGATTGTATCAAAAGTCGGCGAACGGATTTTCTTTCAAATAATTATGTATAAATGTCCGTAAAAATAAGAAAATGGATTTATACAGCATCAAATGTTTTGTACAGCGTGAAACTGGCTGTCCTTTTGACCTTGTCACCGCGCATCCTTTTCGTGCTCGTAATTCATGAAAAGCTCGCAATTATTAGTGTGGCTTGGTACCGGCGTGTATGAATTGTGTCGATTAAATTATTGATTAATAGTGAGTTAATCGTTTAAAAACAGTTTTGTGCAACGACAGAAAAACATTTTTCCATTGATTGTAAGTGATTAACACACTTCAAGTAATAATGACTGGAAAACAGGATAAATAAAGGTAGGATAGCTGATTAATAACTCCATTTTAGTTGTATATCTTCTTGACCGATTTTATCTATGTATTTATATCATCCAATGTGTAAAATGACTAATCGTAAGACAGACTAAGATGGTTATGCGAAATAAATTTACTGAAGAAAATATTTTTACTCTTTCAGCAAAACAAGTTACAAATATTATTTTACTACATTAATTTTAGTAAATAAAAAGTTTAGTTTTTACTTAGAGCGTTTTTGAAGTACTCTTATTATTGATAAATTATAGTTAAATCATTTTCTAAAATTTGTCAATTTGAATTATGAGAAAACCTAACTTTTTTCAATTGACAATGATTTAGTAAAGTTTATTATATCATATCTTCCTTGAGATGGGTTTGTTTTATCACTTTCTTTGATGGGTTTCAAAATGAAAGAGTAACATGAAAATCATGTAAAAAAATAATTCTGGAGTGAAGGGAAGGAAGCAGAATTTAATAATATCTGTTGCAACACTTTTCCTTTTATGATGGTTTTCTACCTATTGCTCTTTTAGGACAGGCTTAAAAAATAGGGGTTGATATGATGAAAATAAATGTAGTAAAATAAAAATTCTAAAGGAGGAGGAAGTATTACAATTTGATAGATAATATGTTTTGTAACACTTCCTCGAATGGTATGAGTTTAAAAAATATAAAATTAAATTTAGTGGAAATAAGTAGATCACATGTGGAAATACAATTTATTTAAGAACTCATCAGTTAGTAAAGGTTAATGTCGTAATTAAGCGTACGATGTACAGGTCATTTGTTCTGATGGTCCCAATTCTTCCATTTTAAAAGGTAGTGGTGTAGCATTTGGGCTGCTAGGTGGAGATGAGTCCTTTATATGAATAACTAGAGGTTGTTGTTGCAATTCGTTTTTCACCTGGGAATGTCCAGTTAAATTGGCATGAGCTTTTTAAATATTTTCATGCAGAAAATTGTTTTCGAACTTCTTAATTAAATATTGAAGAACAAAAAGAATTAATACCTCATTAAATTCCACAAAAAATATTTTGTCTAATACAACTTCTTTTTAACAAAAAAATTGTTTAATTTTATATCTTGCTACTAAAAATTTAAACTACTTCTAACTGAATAGTTAGTCTCTTTTTGTTGAATAAATTTTTTTTTAAAATTTCGTGACGTATTAATTTTTGCTTTGGACAATAATTTTACATAAACTCTTCTTTATGTAAATAACTTTTAAAATATTTATAAAGTAGGTATTTCTTATAATATTTTACTATGCAGAAATCGTAATTAATGTTAAGTTATGTGGGTAGGTATTATTATTTCTGGTGGATACATGCAAAGCTGTAAGCTAAAGGTACAAACTGTTTTGCTTTATTTGATTAAAAAGGAAGTTTTAAAATTTGCTTTCACCTGATCGTGAAACTGAAATGATCTTTCAGTAACACGATTTATTCCTGATTTTGTGAAAACAGATGATTCCTTGACACCTTATATTGTCTGATATTTAAAGAGTAGATTTAAGTGCACACAACCTTTCAATTCCTAATCATATCAAAGATCAATAAAGAGGTAGCCAAGGAAATCCGATTCTTTTATAAACAAATTCTTTCTGAATTGTTATGCCTTCTAGTTGCACTTGTTATTTATTAGGGCTGTTGTCAAATGTTGTCGGCCATTATACTTTTTAATTGTTGACATATTGTTGCGACTATCGGCCATTATAGTTTTAATTTGTTGCCGTTGTCGGCCATTATATTTTTTAATTGTTGACACATTGTTGAGGTTGTCGGCCATTATTATTTTGCATTTGTTGTCGTATGATTGGTTGTCGGTCATTACACATTTTTTGACGTAGTCTTGTTATTATTATAATTATTGTAAGGGATCCATGTTAGGATTTATTATTATTAAATCGAAAACAACAAAATAACACGCATAATGTTATAAAATAAGTACTTTATTTATTTTTTGTACGTAGGTAATTAAAGCTGTGATGACATGCAGTTGTTCTTAAAGCTATTCATGCATTGTAAATACTAAAAATAATGATGATGGTGTCATTGCCTAAAATTGCATTAAATCATGCTCTACATTATTACTCCCATGCATCAGATTATGATCATACGAGAATTTAGCGTTAGAGAGCGTTACTTCACTGATGCTACTTAACGGAGCCAATTGTCTTAAATTACTCACATCATCGTTGTCGTTCTTGTCTGTGCTACTTTTTTCTTCTTCTTCCTCTTCATCGTCCTCTTCCTCTTCGTCTTCAATCATTGTACAAAGAACAGGTCTTTCTTCTGGAGTGTCCCATTCTAGTTCACTGGCGCTATCTAAATTCAGGTGTTTACAAAAATTAAAAAAAAATTATTACAATTTTGGTACTTTTTAGAAAATTAACATATGTTATGTGAAAAAAGGTAGTAAACAAATTGGTATTATTTTTTTCAACAAACCTCTGAAACTTATTCTTTTCTCCTTTACTTTTGTTGGGGTAATAAGGGGTAAAGGTTCGTTAACTGTAAAGTCTTGATCTTTAGGAATTTGTATTTGGACACCATTTCCGTTTGCTTTTTCTTCAGAAGGAACTTCGTTTACAACTTTTCCATTTTGAACTGGTTTACTAGCAGGAGGTGCTTTAACATCCGCTGCCTGAAAATGAAAATCATTAAATTCAATTCCTCTTCAATTCAGTATTGTGACCATCAGATTTTGTAAATTTTGTACATAATTTTGGTCCAAATACTTTGTAAACTTCTCAAAATTTTCGTCTTTAGAGATTTTTGAGAAAGTTTAAATTTTTGGTAGGTACCTGTCTGCTATTTCATTAGTATAAGAATATTTACTTGTTCCTGAAGTTTAGTTGCTTGTTCTTTGTGCCAAAGAATGGCAGCGTCCGTTTCTAACTCTTTTCTTCTCCTGTAGTTCTTATCTGTACGGTACAATTCATACGATACGCAAATCATCACGACCACAAAGAATACTGATAAGGCTATCACTATTATATTTCCGGTTTTATCTTCTTGTACAGATGTGGTTTTATACCTGGCTTTATAAAGTATTCTTTGTGGTGCATCTTCAACCCAAGTTTTGTCTTTACCCTACAAAAGACGTATCTGGTGTACTTAGACGTATTAAAGATATAATTGTAATATTGTTCATTTACCTGGCTAATATTTAGGAAAAACGTTTCTTCCGGTATTTTATGGGGTATGTCAAAATTAGAACTGCACTGGGCACTTCTGACCCCGTGTGAGTTTGAAACGTTTACCTTTTCAGCCCCTGTTTTCGTGAAAAGCATGTACTCTTCAAGAGGTTTCATTACATGTTCGTTAACCTCAATAAAAATGTCTGAAAATTAAACGTATTAGTGAATTAATTTTACCCACTATATATAACCTCAAATTAATGAGGAAAAAATTCAAAGTATCTTTAAAAATTAAATTTAAAGATTGATTAGAGTAGGACAAAGAATAGAAAAGACTTGACGGTTCATATTTACTTGATAAGCAACCGCTGTAACCCTTGTAAATAGCAAATCTAGGATCGGTAGTGTTATGGCCACCTATTTGGACCTCGTTTGCGCCCATTTCTGGTACATTAGTAAACGTCTGTGCAGGTATTTGGTCCATTGGTATCTCCTCTTTGTCAACCAAAAGTTCCGAAACGTTGTGGTCTCGTCGATAGTATACTGAGTGACGAGCACCATTGATGAAACTTTTATTTTGAATAGTTGTACTAAAAACGGCACCTTCTCTGTCTTCCTGGACGATTAGAAAACCTTCTGGGCTTAGACCGACCAGTAGGTAGTAGCTTCGGCTGGAATTATTGATTTTTTTAAAATCTTTGAATTTTTTTTCAATACTAATTAACGTTATACGCTAACCATCAAATAAATCGAAAAGAAATTTTTCCTTTACCTATTCTCTGTTTGAAGAAGTAAGAGGACGGTATTCTTTTGTCGGTTATCCATGCTCGAAAAAGCTAATTGAATTTTGACATGATCTACTGACCCATTTAGTACGTACTCTCTCCATAAAATCGACTCCCCGCTAAAGTCTGCACCTTTTTCGTCCGAACAAAATTCGCCATAATAACTCGTATGTTCACAGTTGCAGGTGTGATCCTGTTTTTGAAAATCTTCAATGCACAGACCTTGATTTTTGCATGGCATTTCGTCACACTTCATGTTGCAATGCTCGATAACACCTAGTTATTGATAATATTTTATATGTTTTGATACAAAGCAGATGGTGTAAAGAAGAAGGTTAAAACTCATCATGTTGTTTGCCAAAACTGATAAAATAGAATGTTTGAATTGTTAATCTCAGTGTTTTTCTTTTACAAAATTTATGTGAATACCATTTAATTATCAGATGCATTTTAAAATAGAAAAAATTAACGAAAACGTAATTGCAATAAGTTATAACGTTTATGTTAGTTTTCAGTAAATTTTAATTACAAAATTCTCAAAAACAACTGATAAATTGTTACTTGCCTAGCCATTTTGAAATCTACATGTCAAAAAATTGAGAAAATTAAGGATATCGATAAATAGATAGAACATGAAAGTAATGATAAAAAAGTTCGCATTTAGATACCTGATTTAATATTCTTAGCTTTAGATGGCAAATCTATTAAAACTTCTCCCACTGAAAGTCCCCTCATGCATCCAATATATCCGGGCAACACCGGAGAATAGTCAGAAATTTTGATTAAACTTTCTGGTTCGAAGCCACCGATATTAATTTGGAAATATTCTGTGGGTGGAGCGGGCGGTCTTTGGGGTGCCAGGACCTCTATAAACAAAAAGGAACCTAAATTTTTAGAAAAATTAATAACGTTTACGTTTTAATGTACCATTTTCTGGATTGGCCCATGGTTTACTAGAATATTCTTCCAGGAGAAGCACCCCAATGGGGATCGTTTTGTTTTTTTCGTTGACATGGAGGGTTGTATAGTTTTCATATCGTTCTACAGCAAGTTGTACTGATCTACTTGTGTTTAAATCGGGATGATCCACGCTTATGTTGAATATTTCATTTCCGTAGTTGAATAGATAAATTACTTCGATCCCATTGTCTATATGAATCTGCACGAAATTGTTAAGGTGATCGTTGGCGTATAATATTAAAGCCCTTTGGTCGTACGTTCTCAAATTGAGTAATAGTTGTCCTTGGAATATGTTTTTCAATGCTTCTTTTTCTTCAGATTCATCTGTTGCTAGATAATTTCTTTTTACGTATGATTCCGATTGAGTGAACATAAGAGCGTTGGTATTTATATCTGGAAAAGATAATTATTTTGTACTTTATTGACAATATATGATATCGATTATCAAAAATATGTGGCTACTGTTAATGTTTCAGCTTGAGAAAGTTAATAGTTGATAGCCACTTTAAGAAAAAATTGTACAAGTTTATTCACAAGTTGTGCGTTCAAAAACAAATACAAGATTGGTTTTGGTCATAGCTATTAGTCTTTCACATTTGATATTGTTCTTGTATATTTGCTCTTTATCATAAAAAATTGATATTTTCACATTCTTGCTTTTGTGTTAGTATGGTTTTGATATTGGGTTCGTAAAATACATCTCCAACATTGAAGTTGACTTTACTCATTCTCTACGTACTATTTTCACAAAATTTCCCAGTGTAGGCCCAAGGATTTGGACATATGCATTCGAAGGTGCTCCACAGTTCTTTACATTGGGCCCCATTTTGACAAGGATTTGGGACACACGATGGTTTACAATCCTTGATTATTTCGCTCAGATGAACGCTCATGTAACTATAAATGTCTAGAATCTCTTCATTGACGACCAAGCCTCTAAAACATCCTATTAGACCTTGATGAACTGATGATTTTGGGTGCAACAAATCACTATAAAAAATTGTTTATGAAAATTTATTTCACCAGTGAAGTATTTTGCCTTACTATGGCGCTCCTCCAATGAACATTGATCCTTCAAATGGTCCAAATTCTTCTTCTGGTTTCAGATCGACCATTTGATAGTCTTCGTTAATCATAAATCTGACATGATATTTATTATAGTCTATCCAAAGTTTGTGCCACTCTCCCCCATTTAATCGTCTGTTGGAGACTATGACAAGTTCTTTCGCTACACCGGTATTCAACGTAAAATTAAACGTCAGTTGATAATCTGCGAAACATTCAAAGTCAATATCACTTAACAAATTTTAATACTCTACACTTACTTACCACTTGTAAGAGCAACCATAAAACTGGGATATTTGGGTCTTATCGGAGGCTGATATAAGAGAATCGCCTTTTTGCCGGTTGTTCTGAATGAAAATGCTAAATCGCCTTTTCTCCACCCCGGTACTTCTATGTACGATTGACTTGTAGTGAATGTGACAACATATCTTTGTGTATCTGAAAGGGGAAAACAATTATTCTCATGGAATTGGTTTGGCTTCCGTTGAAATTCGAAAACGTACTTGTTTCAACACATTCCAGTGGTCCTAAAGTAACACGTCCGAGAGCATCTTCTGGAAGGTCAGGCTGTTGCAAAAAGATCATCTGTGTTATACCCAAACTGTTTCCTGCAATGTAATACCCATCATCAGAGTTCCATTTGTCATCTTCCGCGTCACAGTTGCACCACTGAGAGGGATCTTCGCAACTTCTATTTAAAGAACATGGGCAAGTTCCCCTACGGTAAAGAACACCTATGTCTACAATGCCGTCAAGAAAGAAACAAGGAATTTACCTTTTAACGTTTCCAATGTAATCTATTGTAAGATTTGCAGAACTTATAAACCACGTCGACGAGTGTAGGTCCAAGGGAGCTTTGAAACAATCGTATTTGATGTACTGACTGCAATTTAACGAATGAGAGACGAGTTCTTGAAGCATATCAGGTGTGAATTCTCTGTATTTTATGGTAAAACTAAAATCTTTTTCGGACGGTGATCTAACATCGATTTGACTGGGAAGATTGTGCTCTACGATGGTTTTGGTGGAATCTTCCAGACTTTGAAATTCGCATCGTACGTGGGCCGGTGGAAACCTACCATTTCCATCGATGTCTATCAAATAAACGTCGGGTTTCGTATATCCTGAAGACAAAACATAGAACAGGATAGTTAAGATTCAATTTAGAATTGATGCATACCTAAAAGGGCTAGTTCTTCGCACGTTTTTCTATATTTCGCGAAATGGCAATTCTTTCCGATATAACCAGTTCCAGTACAATCGCAAATGAGTCGGTCTTCTTTGACGGAACACTTTCCATTATGCTCACAAGTGTTTGGCCTTCTGCAGGGATCCACAAATTGGCAATCGTCTATGGTAACTTCTCCAACAACCCTCTCAGTTTGAAGAATGAATCTCGGATCTATTCTGGCACTATTCACCACAATGTTTCTCATACATCCAACTAATCCTGCGTTATTCCTTGACCCACTTCCTAACTTAACCTTATCGCCCACTGAAAATTTAAGCTCGCTTAGTCTCTCCTGCTTTTCTCTGTTATCTAGCTTCAGGGTGACGTTTCCATGTTCGTAAATCAGTTCTAAAGAGTGCCAAATGCCTCTGGTCTTCTTCACGCTTATCAAATGTGTCGAGTTTTTGTTCGAATCAGCCAGTTCGAAGCGAACTTCGTCATTCACTACCCTTATTTCCCAGTAGAAGCCTGTTTTGGCTTCGCTTGACGCGAGAACGCTCAAATTACTGCTACTCTTGTAGTCAAAAGCAAGGGTAAGTTGGTCAGTCTGATTATTTGGCCACCAAATGTAGGAGGAAGAAAAGGGATATGTAATGGGAATGACGTCAACATCTGCTTCATAGAATTCGGGACGTAGGATCCCAATGTAATGCACTTTGGGATTCATTTTTTTCAGTTCGTAAATGATAGAGATATCGTTGTAAAAAACATATTTGATACAGCCTGTAAGTACATTAAGATAAATTATTAGTTGTAATCACTAGCTTAAAAAGAATCCCAAACCTGCAAAGTTGTTTCCTGAAAGTAACCCGATCCGTTTTTGCAGTTCAGGTCCCCCACCGATATAAATCTCTGGATCGATGTAAAGCAGAGTGTTTCCGGTTATATTTAGCGTTACTTTTTCGTCGTTGAGGGACAAATGAACTTGATCATATTCGTGAAAGATTGTGAGGTTGTTCCACTCTCTGAGATTGGCGTTTTGTCCCAGGATTGCGTTCAGGGGTCCGTCCCCAAAATCCATATTTATATAAAGTGAGTTGTTGTATATCGACGCAGCTATGTAGTGGTCAATTCCTTGTTCACCCCCGCTCGCGTAGAATAATGCAGAATCGTCAAAGTTTGTTTTGAACATCATCGAAAGTCGATTGATCGCGGAATGGACCCTGTCTTTCCAATCGTAGACTCTGTAGGAGACATATGAGGATCCTCGGAGAGTCAGAACAGTTGCAGCTACAAGATAAAAATGTTTATGATGATGAAAACGCCATTTTAGTGAAGCAAAGTTTCGTATGCAAAGTGATTACCTAAGCAGCATCAATGTTGCGGTAACTTAGATGGGAACTTTGAATAAGTAGTTATTACGTAATTATGACTTAAACGGACTTATTAATTTTTATTACTTTTATTTAGATGGTTTGAGTAATTACATAGCATTTATCACTAAATAATGTAACTTCTGAAGTATGTAGAACGGAATTGTTACTGTGCAAAATTACTCTAAAATCACGCTAACTTTAAAGTTATATTCGCAATTACTTAGTTATGTTAGTTCTTCATCCCTTTAAAGTTTTTATTACATAAAAGTACATTTTTGCGACTTTAAAAATTCCTTCAAAGTTACGGAACTGTGTAATAATTTTTGTTTTTTTTTTGTTTCAAAATTACTGTAAAGTTCTAATTACTTCAAAAAAATACTTCTATATATCAATTTGCTCTGTACTAAAATAAATATTTTTTCAAAATTTCGCAGAAAAAAGGCGAATTGAACAAAATTGAAGACATATAACTTGTAGATGTATTAAAAAAAAGTGTTTTTCAGAATTTTTAAGCAATTTTGCACATTTTTGTCATTAACGTCAATACGACTAAAAATGCTGCTTGGGTAGGAAATACTTATTAAGGAAATAAAAAAACTTGAAATTAGGAAAAGTGCAGTTACATGATATAAATGATTAGAAATCAACGAGTTGTGTGACTTTGAATTCGGCAATTTTTTATAAATTGGCATATGTGTAGATATTTAACAACATTTGATTTAGTATAGGACCCTCGTCAAGGATTTTATTATTGGATCTCTGCTCATTACGTACTGTAAATGTCGCAGAATTCCCCCTCGTAATTAGTTCCGAAACAATCGCACGTGAGAGTGTTGTAGTGGTTGACACAGCGCGACCCTTGAAAGCAGAGATTTTCGTAAGTGTCGCACTTGTTGATGCATCCCTCCTGAACGTTTTCGTGTTTCGTTGCCACCAAAGGGGTGATCGGTAGCATGTCGGACGCCGATTTTCCCGCTGATAGAACAACGTCTTTGATGCACCCAACAAACGATTCAATTATGTACTTGACACCGTGTAAACGCTCTTCGGAACTGAGACCTATTACAAAAAAGACAATATTCATCGATTGAGTTTTATTTTTTATTGTTATCAGAAGCAAATAAATTCCAATTTGCCTTAGATTCAAACTACAATTAGCGAGCCTAACATTAATAATCAAAAATCATGTACGTGGTTACTGAAAACTAATTAAGGGTGTTTTGAAAAATTGGAGCAATTTAGGGATGTTTATATCACAGAAAAATAATGGTGAAATTTCGATTAAACTTTGAAAAGAACAACACTTTTATATAAAAGAAATCTTTAGAAAATCAGGAGAATACTTTATAAGAGATATTAAATAAACAAATTAGATAGAGCAATACCTCCAATTAAAACTACAGATGTTAAATTAGAAGAGACGCCGTAATTGTTTTCCTTATGTAATCCTTGCAGGTCCATTTCTTCTTTTAAATCATCTACAATCGCCGTGAGACGAGCGCCATGCACATCAATTCGAACCTTAAAAAGTACATTCTTGTTTTTAAACAAATAATTAAGTTTTATGAAAAAAGAATAGAATTTAACTTTCAAATCAATAAATATTTAGCAACTGATTGTATCTAAACTTTCTTCAAATGATAAGGAATCATTAAAAACTTCAATTTCTAATCAAACTTGTTCCCAAAAAGGGTTTTAACGTGTAATCATAGATGATATTAATAACAATTATCTTAACGAAAACAATGCATGAGAATTTTAAGTATTTATAACTAGCTCAATCTAGTTCGTACAAGTCAATAGTCTAGGAGTGCGGTCCAATTACCGACCCCGGAAGGATAAGTCTTATTGTTAATAAATGACTGGAAGTGTTTTTGGATATGATTCCCTACTACTATTATTACGTCTACGTATTTTTATTTAAAATTTTTAAAATCAATGTCAATTTTATTATATCTTAATTGTAACTTTGAAATACAATTAATTTCGTGCATAAAAACTTATTTAATAATAATAAAAAATTGTAATTTGTAGCTTTTTAGCATCACTAATTTTAAACTGTTTTTGTTGCAGCTATGGTCATGTAATCAAGTACTCACTCAAAGGTCAAAGGAATGGAAAGGAACAACTAATCAATGTAAGTCATATCTTTTATAATTACTTTGACTATAATGAATGATCAACTAAATTGTTTATACTAGGTAGTCTTTTCGTTTACAATTTTATTTGATATTCTTTAATTCATAATAGTTTGGTACTGATTGAAATGGAGAGAATTTTATGGGCACAGGTTATTTTTATTAATGTCAGTATAAGTATTTCCATAATGAATTTCTTTTCTGTATATAATCTTCGATATCTGCGAGTTTAACATAAACGTGGGACACTCTTAATTAAGAAAATACTACAAATGGCGCGGTAAACGCCATCTGTAGTACGATGCTATATTTTAGGATTACGTATGCTCCAACAAGGTCCATTTAAACATATAGATATCTACTTGCTGAAACGAATCCCGGCGTAGCTAACCACTACGTGATAGGCACGTTACCATAATCGAATTCTGTCGGAGCTGTCTGCGATGCGCTGATGAGATCCAAAAGATCGAAATCGCGATCCGCGTCTGGCAGTTTCGACAGAATACAGACCACTTAGAATTATTTATATACTCTTAATTAAATTTGTGTTTGTTAAAATAGATAAGTATAGGCACATACTGTAACAGAATGCCATTCGTCCCTATTTAATCCACGTCCTACAGTTAATGCAGTAGAGTGCTTTCCATAAACGTGAACTACTTTGAGCTGTCCTTGTTGGACTATAATGTACAGGGCGTAGGGATGTAGAGGTATACCCGATGGTACTTTCACGTTGTGGTATACTAGAAGTCCATGGGGTAGTCTTGTTCGAAATCGGAACGAAATTTGTCTACAAAGTCTGTAAAAGCATAATATATTTTACTATTACTTCATCCACCTAATCCCACAAAAAAGGATTCAGGTCAAAAATCTGTTGCTACCCCGCGGATATCAAAGGCTAACTTAATCAGAATAGACTTTACATCGGACTACTATACAAATCAAAAGATCGTTTTAGGACTTAGAGATAATTAGCAAACATTTTTGCGTATAATGATTTTTAAATCCCTTGTTTTGATTATTTAAAAATTATTAATTGGATAACAACTTTACTGAGTTGCTCAAACAATTAGTTTTCAATGTGCAAGTCACAAAGACAAAATGCAATTATGCATTTCCCATATATTTTATTGAAATGAAATAAACTGTTGCTGTATTAATATTCAAACCAGGTAATTAATGTAATTTTCATTAATTTTATTGATTCTAACTTAACAATGTGTTCCGGCTTCTTCAGGAAATTACATGTAACTTTAGTAATTACTTACAAAGCAGAAAAATTACCCTAATGCCAATGTGTCATTTAAGATGGAACATCTAAGACTATTATAAAAATTACCAGGGCGGGTGCACCTNACTCTTGTTTTCGAAACGTATATTTTAAAGTATCCAAAATTCGAAAAATCTTAGTTTTTAATTTTATAAAGAGGTAATTATAAAACGAAGTAGCACCGAGTTAATAATTAACGTTTAATTTAGTAAAGTTTTTGTTTTTTGTTATTAAATTATTTTCTTTATAAATGGTCGTAAACCATTTAGATATATTATGTACATTTTGATATAATTTCAATATTTCTCACTAAAAAACATGATTTTTTTCGACTTTTAGCAACTTAGAAACTACTGGAGTTGACTTCTAAATCATTAAAATCGGTCATGAATTAGTAAGTCAACTAAATTAATATCCGCTAACTTTGGCGCCCCCTGGACCCCCACTAAAATAGTATTTAAGGGTACCCCTGCAGGCCGATAGGAGTTACTGTTCTTCTTTTTACTTAAATACTATTGGAGAAGAGGGTTAAAATTAGATTACTTAGATCTATATGCTCATTAAAATTAAAATCTTATGTGATTTTACCTTCTGACAATAACAAATTTGAATTCAAAAAGCCTTATTAATTATTCTCGTCTTGAATAATAACGAAATTCTTACCGTAGTTGAAACGTTTGTATTACATCTCCATCAATTTGAATGAATGTATTTGATTGAGCAAACATGAAAGTATTTTGTCGACCTGTTTCCAGAAATGTCAAACGAGATCCCCGATCTTCTAAAGGTAACGCCGTTGTAGTATACTTTTCGGATGTTGACACTGTAACAAAATTTCATTAAAATGATACTAGATGAAACACTTTGTCAATTAATAGCGGTTATTAAATCAAATATTAATGTGAAAATTCATTTTTAATTTTTACCCACTATTGAATAAAATAATTCGAAGTGGTCTGTATTCTGTCGAAACTGCCAGACGCGGATCGCGATTTTGATCTTTTTGGATCTCATCAGTGCGAATTAATTTATAAATTTGAAAAATGTTTAGTGTCGGAAGTTGAATTTTTCGGATTTTTTTGTGTAGTATACTTTGTAAATGTAAAAATATCTAAAACTGTTTATATTTTACTACTGTATCCCATCCTTATTAGGACGGATGGGATGGTACCATTCTCAATGGTACACATTACTTAGTATATTTTAACCATGATGTTTCTCCACACCGTACTTTAATTTTTTTACAATATCATATTCCATAAGGTTTCTTATTATTTATTTATTAATGCCATTAAAAACAACTTACGCTTTTTCCCAGTACAAGAACGTAAACATATAAGTTCGGAATCGAATCGGTTTTTGTCATTTCCGCCACATCCACCCCATATAAACATGACACAGCCTTGTTTCTCGGCATCGTAGGCCCATTTATAAAGGGACCTATTACAGGGTCCTTTATCAGCCGGACCCGGGCAGGGAAGATTCGTTTCCCTAAAATTGTAACCCTCCGAAGTGGGAAGGTTTATCACAGTCAGAATGCACACCAGTTTGAACGCTGTAACAAAATTAAAAGTTGAGATAAATTTAAATTAATTCAATAAGTATAAAATCCTATAGGTACATATAGTACTTGTTACAATAATACTCAAATGTATTTATCCCTTTTTAGCAAAAACCACGCAGTTAATCCATAAATAATTTCTTTCTTATTGTCTTAAACATATTTTTAATTAAAATAGTTTATTATTAAATGATTTTTATATTAAATTTCCATATTTATATTGAATTTTGGAATTTGATTTTTTTCAGTTTAATACTACTTCTGTCTTTAGTTGAAATTTCAATATACCCGTACATACATTTCATTTCAAATTAAATTTCTTTCATCAATCAAATCAAAAATGAGAAAGTAAGTATTTATTTTTCTTGTTAAATACTTTAGTTTTATCAGAATTTCTTAAGTCTGGTTCCTTTTCTTTTGTTCTATTGTTCTATCCTACATAAGATACGAAAAATAAAACGAAGTTTTCAGTGCTTACCCTTTGCACTGCAACGGAAGCTGCGTGACGTCATGCGGCTCGGCAGCCGAACAATCTTCATCATCATCATTATCGTCGCGATCATTGTGTACGGCAATGTTGTCGTCGGTTGCAGTGGTGCCAATTGAACGGATTGTCTTCCACGTAGTTTGTTCGTGTGTTTTGTTGCGGTTAAACAAATTAGTCAATTGTTAGATCGCAATCCGGACCACTGACGATGACGGGCGCTCGATTTTATTACTTGGACTCGGTCACCTTGCCACACAGTCATTTTTTTCATCACGACACGTCATTAATAGTCCACGAGGGTAAATCCGACACTAATATCGACAAGAGGTTCTTTGCTCTCTGGTCAACTGTAGTGATTTTTTTTTATCTTCAGTCAGTCATTTTTGCAATAAAAGAGTCCTCTAAATAACAAAAAAATAAAAATTCAATGTGAATTTTAAAGTCATGTCAGGAAAATTTGTGGTAAAGGTCTAGATGATAGCCCCCACCCCCTTCGGGTGGTGGGGATGGGGGGATCGAAATAGGAGGTCTCTTCCACCACTGTACCATAAAAAGTTCGTGGCGGTCTCACCCCCATAAAAAGTTATGGGGGTTCAAAGTTAATAAATATGCCAATTTTTATACATTTCTAGGCATGTAAATATTTATATAGTCATTCTTAAACAATATTCAAAGGTAAAACTAATGGAAAAATACATAAAAATATTGAGAAAGTTATATAAAACATTATTTAAATACATAGCTTTATCAATAGGGCAGGTTAGGTTAGGTTATTGGGTTTTGTTCAGTGACCAACCTCTTTTTATCCCCCACCTCCACCCGCTTGAAAATATTTTTTTTATTGAATTTTATTTGAATTATAGTGTATGAAAATTGTTAAAATAATCAACTTTCAACCTCCATAACTCCTTATGGGGTGAGACCGTCGCAAATTTTTTATGGGGTTTTACTCAGGTGACCACCCTCTTTCGATCCCCCCTACCCCCCCATCTAACCCCCATAACTTTTTATGTGGTGGGGGACACCTCGTCTTTCGATCCCACCCACCCCCACCCCGAAGAAAAAGAAATCAAATTGATAGATTCAATTTCGCCACATTTAATAATCTATGAAGGAATATCCCCGGGTGGGAAAAACTTTTATGTAAAGTTGCATTTCAGTTGAAGAAAAAAAAATGTATTGTGACTTGGTGCCCTCACTTTGTCTAAATACAAATCGAACCAGTTTCCATATCGATAATTTTTGGAACCTTTATTAAAAGCTCACTCCGTTATCCTCCTATCTGACTAAAGAACATCTCACTGATTTTATCAAATCCATAGGGCACTTCTAGTTTAGCCTTAGACCTCAAATTGGAATCAAGGAGAATCTTATGACAGAAAATCACGAATTTCTAACTGTTATAGTATTTATATCTAAATAATGTGCTTGATATTACTTATTATTGCGAGTATTTCTTTGAATTGATGCATTCTATTAATTGCATTGCATAGGGTTTAATTAGTCCGAAGTTTTGCCTAAAAGCTGCTTAATAAGATGTACCCAAATGCTGTGGAAGGGTGTCCTGTCTTGATATAATATTAAAACCCTTGTTAAGAAAGGTCACTCTCTAAGTAAGATGTTGTGATCCAAAATTTTTTTAACATGGCCCAAAGTTAGTCTTTAATGAGCTTTTAGTTTTGACTTCTTCAGATTCGAATTTGGACAAAATGACGGTTTCAAGTCGCAACACAAGAAAAAAGATCGAATTGCGAGGAAATTTTGAAAAATAAAGGGAGATATAAGGGTACTGATTTCTTTAGTATCTATGCCATGTAGATTAATTAATATCCCAATACATATACTTTAGATTAATAGAGAATTAAATATTCTTAAACATTCGGATACTTGCAGCAGCTATTATGTTAGGATTATTGATGATTTATTAAGTAAGCTTGCAGTTTATACAATTAATAAACCATGTTTATATAATAATAATTGCATTTTATTCTACAAATATTTTAAGTAAACATTAAAAGCAATAAAAACGAAACAGATAAGGGAAATCGGTCAGGTGCGTCAGGGGCTTACAATTTTACTGCAGTTTATGTAATGAAATGTATATATAGGACAGAGTAGACGTAGTTTTAAAAGACGTACATGTGAACATAAAAAAAATTCTGATGTTAAACAATGACGAAGACGAATGATGTTTATAGACAGTTTATAACCCTTTGTTGTGAAAACGCTGGAAATACACCAATACTTAATTTAGTTTTAAATGATTAATTAGAATTAGATATTAATAATGCAAATTTACACTGTAGCATAAATATTAATTTTTTTAGCGACAACGCTCCTTCTTTTGTTTATTGGGTGATTAATTTGGGGAAGTTAGATACGATTTATGAATCCCAAATGATAATGTAATAGTACAACCATTTCAGAGTAATTAAGATCATTAAAACGGAAAATTTATGTTACTCTGTTTTAGATGCTAGCGTTAATTTTTTAAATAAATTACCTGCACTGTTTACAAGGTGATTTACTTACTTACTGTTTAATAAACTGATTAGAGTTTCAGTTACTTACGGAATACCAAATCTCGTTAATTTTTTTTCGACATACCTATAATGTTAGTGTTACTATGATACTTTTTGCGAGTTTAAAAAGATATAATAAATCGTCTGTATAGTGCCTTATTACAGCTAAATCTAGACATAATTTTCTTATTAAATATACAAACAGTATTGCCTGAGCAGTGCTGTAGATAGATGCTTGGATTTAATAAATTGTGTAGTGGGCAATAAAATTTCCCAACCATAATTCCATTAAGTGTAATTAAGGAACAGTACAAACATGTTAAACTACACCTCTTTCAATTACAACTAATAAGGGAGATTTTCAGAAATCATTAATTTAATAGCATGTTGTGCATTAGAAGAACAGAGGACTCTATGAAAGTCAATAAAAAATAGGCGAGATACGTTGGTAGGACACCTTTTCAGGCATGAAGGTCTAGTCAGAGACATATTAGCGACAGAAACAGGAGTTAGGAGGGGTAGAGGTAGACCTAGATTAGATTACTGTTCGCAAATAGTTAAGGATGTAGGCTGTTATAGTTTTAGGGAAATGGGAAGATTACCTCAGGATAGGAAAGAGTGGAGGTACGTGTCCAACCAGTCTTAGGACTGACGATCTTATGATGATGATGATGATGATGTGCATATTTTTTGCTAGAGATTTTGTTACAGAAAATTACGAATTCTGTACATTTAAAGTACGTAACAAGGTAAAGCGTAAGTCTTCATCTGTCTATCTCTTTATCAGTAATGATTTAAACATTCGAAAGGTCGTATTTATCTCATGTCTGATAAAGAATGTTCTAAATCGATACAGCGCCAGACATTAGTCATTTTCTGGGTAATAAAATTACATACTAACATTAATCTATACCACCCGGTTTGTTACATAATAAATAAGTAATGTCTAGGGGCTGTTAGAGACGTTGGACTAATAAGAAAAATACTTAAAGAAGTAATGACGAGGAGGTACCAATAACGTCCAATTTCCGAGTAAAATAAAGATTAATTATATTGGAATGTAACTGCAGTACATATTTTTTTCTGTAAATAGACCATTTTCATGGGATGTCGCCTTTGAGGTAGCAACTTAGCCACTATAGTTAAGGGCGTCAACTTTTAGGGGAGTAGGGGCACAGCGCAAGTTAATTATAATCATAGGTAAAACTAATGAATCTTAAATTACTTTATTACCATATCCCACTGCGAGTACGATGTTTTTTTTCTGATTTCAGAGACGAAAGTGTAACATTCCTTTCGGCGTAAGCAATCGCATTTACTGTTCATTAGTAACGGTTTTACCACTTTCTTCGTGTGGTTCTTAAAATACTATCCTAATAAACAATGTCTAAATGCGATTTCTTACGTGGAAGGTTAAGTTGGGCTTTCGTTTCTTAAATCAGCATAAATCTTCATACGCCTGGTAGGGATGTAGCACCGCTTAGGGGCGAACGCAGAAAATATTTTCGGAAGGGTTTTCATAAAGAATATTAAATATAAGTTATTTTTGCACATCAAATTTGAATTGGTGGAGATGTTAAAAATTACCAATGACATAAAATACACAAAAGAAGTAAATAAACGAAATTTAACTATTTCTAAAACTGTCAATAAATACGCTGTTTTAATAAAGCTAAAAATTATTTCATGCATATTTTCTGTTTGTTTTCAAAAATAACTTTTTACGTACTGTATGTCCTGAAACTCATTAAAGAGGTCCTTACGTAGAGATTTCTTGAGGGCGCCACATACCTCATTTTGATTGATAGATGTTTTGTTAGAAAAATCATTTCCAAAAAGGTTTGAACCTCAATTTCTTTCATTAGTATTTGTTAGTTGAGTATATCATGTGATGGTCACATGTACTATACGTCTGACAGACGATATAGTTTTTATCATACTTGCTTTTTGTGAATAATTCAGTAATAACAAAATTGCAGGAAAAGTCGAGTTTAAAATTATGCAATTCTGTTTTATACCGTCCTTGAAAGAAAACCAGTAAAGTCATGGAGAATTAATGTCATGAGTAATTCAAAAAGTCACTACACCTTAAATTCTGTACCACCTACTTATATTAGGTATAATATTTACAATGTACAAAATTTTACTTAATTTAGAGAATTATAAAAATATAGTGCGTAAAATAAAATTTAATGGATGTGATGTTTCTTGGTTCAATTTACCTTGAAAAACAAAATTTTAAGGACAGCTGTTCTAATTATTTTTAAGATCTATAAGAGATAAGAGCACCATTGAGCAATAAGTAAGTAAGTAAGTAAGTAAACGTCAATATTATAGTAGGTATTATTTTTAATAATTATCAAAACTTCTTACATAATATGAACTGACTTTTCAACGGCTATGATAAAGGAAACAATTTATCGGTTAGTTACTTCATTGATATTATATTCTAAACATTGATAAAAATTGACGATCAAGTGCTAAATGCAACTTTGGTCAATATATATATTATATATATGTACCTAGATGGGGTATTAAATGTACGAAAAATTTTAAATTAGTTATTCTAGGAAGGGTTGAGATAATTGTTGAAAAACCCCCTCGTTTTAGAGACGCAGTCCTGCAAATGTTTTTAGAGAAAATCACGTTTGATGTTTTTAAAAATTTTCCTGTAGCCATAGTCTAGATAGAGGGTATTACATTAGGTTCGTTGAGTACCTATAAATAATATTCGATTTTATCTTTTAAAAAAATATTCAAAAAAAAAATGCATTTCGCGTTTTCTTTGAGGAAAATGCAGAATAGAATTAGATTTCTCTAAACTAGTTGTTCATAGTAAAAAATCAATGTTTTCCTCAACTACTGAAGTGTCATGTTAAATGATGCGAAAAATTTTATGAAGTGTGTTATCTAAGTTCATAAGTCAATGACATTATAACCAACAGTTTAATGAGATGAATATATAACAATAATAGTTCATGTTTTTAACAAAACATAATTTTCTTATTATATATTAATATCTTAGGTACTGCTCACGACAGAATTCAATCAATTCAAGAAAAATCACTGAAATGAAATGTAAAGTCCTTTTGAAATTATTGCAGAAAAGGGCTTAATAGGGATATGAAAAAAAAATTTCAATAGCACTTGAAATGTAAAAGTTGCAATCAAAGAGTAATTATATCAAAATGTATGTGATACTAGAATTTTGAATGCTGAAATTAAGTAGAATTTAGACTTATGTATATACTTATAATTAAAGAAGAAGTTTGGTCAACTTTGACAACCCCTGGCGTAAATACTAGCCAAGGAATAGAAAGACGACCCATTGATCTCTATTTAAGGACTCCCTCTCAATTCATTTATGTAATGATCTCAGTTGACATCACGTAGGACAAATTTGTATTATTATTTTTGTTTCCGTTCTGCCAACCAATTAGGGCTTTTTCTCCGGACTTGATATACAAATATCGAGATTTTTCAAAATAATACTCAACATAGAAATATAAACAAGCAAAAAATTTTTATCTCTTTTTAATACATTGTAGTGCACAGATAACAATTTAATTGTGATTAATCTTAAATTCAATCTTTTATTATGACATCAATATCCAATTATCTATATTTCATAAGCATGTTAAATTAATTAAAGGAGCACTTCGAATTTTGCGTGAGCTACGTAAATATTAATATCTTTTTAGCAAATGTTTGTTACCTACTTAACTGTACGATATGGTACTCATAATATATTTTCATCAAATAAACACTCCTGGGTTTCTTATTATCGATATGTTGTAAAGCTTTGTTTTTTCATTAGATTCAATAGAAACTTTTGTAGATCAATTTGCAACTTCATTCTGAGTTGTTGTTTTCAATAGTGTGTTGATTATATGTTTCTTACAGAAACAAAAAGTATTAATTATTTAAATCAACATTCCAGTGATATTTTGATGTTTGTTCATTGTAAAAGTGCGAAGACATCATCATCATCATCATCATAAGGTCGTCAGTCCTAAGACTGGTTTGACACGCACCTCCACTCCTACCTATCCTGAACTAATCTTCGCATTTCCCTAAAACTAGAACAACCGACATCCTTAACTATTTGCGAACAGCAATTTAATATAGGTCTACCTCTACTCCTCTTTATTCCTGTTTCTGTCTCTAATATGTCTCCGACCAGACCTCCATGCCTGAGAAGGTATGCTACCAACCTTTCTCGCCTATTTTTTTTATTGATTTCCGTAGAGTCCTCTGTTCTACTATTCTTTCTAATACCTCTCTGCCGCGCCTACCGTCCATGTTTCGCACCCGTACAACGCCACGCTCCAATCGTACACCTTTAACAGTCTTTTTTGATTTCTAAATTTATCGTTCGCGAGCATGGAAGTGACTTCTTTTTATTAAGGGCGACTCGACCCTGCGCTATTCTCTGCTTCATATCCCTACTAATCCTTCCGTCCTGACTTATCTGATTTTCTAGATGCCTAAAATCAACCACTTCTTCTAATCATTCATCTCCTATCTTTATTTTCGCTCTTTCCCTACTTTTTCTTCCCTTGCATACCAGTGTTTTTGTTATACTTACTTTTATGTCCTTTTATTATTTACATATCACATAATATACTATTGTTTAAGTTTACATGGTTCTCTATTGAATAGTACTTACTGTTGGAATGCTATTATAACCCCCAGAAATCAAAATCATGGTATTATCATGCAAAAGAACCTAACGTAACCTAACCTGATCACCTTTTGTGTTATATAAATTACATTCCATTAGTTGTTTTTTCTTGATAACACTGTCATTTTAATTTTATTTTCGCAAAACAAAACCCAGCAAAAATAATTCTGCAATTAATTCAGTGTTACTTAACCGGAAATAAGTGACTTACTCGGAATTTGCAGGTTGAAAAATTATTCAGATAGGTGAATTTTTACAAATATCGCTGAAAAATAAAAAAATGTTTGTAACATGCAGTTTTGAAGGCTCAGGGGTAAATTTCCTTATTTGATTTTTCTGACAAAAACTGCACCAACTTGATTTATGAAACTCAAATCAAAAGGGCAAAAAGTTCCTAGGATATATGTCCAAAAGTGATTACTAAAAGAATTGTACACACTTAACAATTGATGCAGTTAAAAAAGAAAAGGTTATTTCATTCCTCTGAATTTCAAGTAGGTTTGCCATTTAAATGGGGAAAATTTCACAGGTCTTTCTCTTTTACTTGAAATCGTTCCAATAATAAATAATTATGGGGATCGTTGAATTGACATAGGAGGACCAGGATTATTTAAAATATATTGTGTATTCAACATCAATTTTTATTTAAAGGCAAATATAATTTCTTCAGTTACAATTTTTGAGCACTTTGAGGAACTTCTCCGACCTTTTGGTTTAATAAATCACTTTGGTTAAGTTTGTATAAGATCTCTAGTTACGTCTCGTGCGTCAGGTGGGGTATCACTCAAAAGAGGTTGCTTCTGGG
>NW_020442465.1:1435495-1440376 GCF_000699045.2 Agrilus planipennis
AATACATATACTTTAGATTAATAGAGAATTAAATATTCTTAAACATTCGGATACTTGCAGCAGCTATTATGTTAGGATTATTGATGATTTATTAAGTAAGCTTGCAGTTTATACAATTAATAAACCATGTTTATATAATAATAATTGCATTTTATTCTACAAATATTTTAAGTAAACATTAAAAGCAATAAAAACGAAACAGATAAGGGAAATCGGTCAGGTGCGTCAGGGGCTTACAATTTTACTGCAGTTTATGTAATGAAATGTATATATAGGACAGAGTAGACGTAGTTTTAAAAGACGTACATGTGAACATAAAAAAAATTCTGATGTTAAACAATGACGAAGACGAATGATGTTTATAGACAGTTTATAACCCTTTGTTGTGAAAACGCTGGAAATACACCAATACTTAATTTAGTTTTAAATGATTAATTAGAATTAGATATTAATAATGCAAATTTACACTGTAGCATAAATATTAATTTTTTTAGCGACAACGCTCCTTCTTTTGTTTATTGGGTGATTAATTTGGGGAAAGTTAGATACGATTTATGAATCCCAAATGATAATGTAATAGTACAACCATTTCAGAGTAATTAAGATCATTAAAACGGAAAATTTATGTTACTCTGTTTTAGATGCTAGCGTTAATTTTTTAAATAAATTACCTGCACTGTTTACAAGGTGATTTACTTACTTACTGTTTAATAAACTGATTAGAGTTTCAGTTACTTACGGAATACCAAATCTCGTTAATTTTTTTTCGACATACCTATAATGTTAGTGTTACTATGATACTTTTTGCGAGTTTAAAAAGATATAATAAATCGTCTGTATAGTGCCTTATTACAGCTAAATCTAGACATAATTTTCTTATTATATATTAATATCTTAGGTACTGCTCACGACAGAATTCAATCAATTCAAGAAAAATCACTGAAATGAAATGTAAAGTCCTTTTGAAATTATTGCAGAAAAGGGCTTAATAGGGATATGAAAAAAAAATTTCAATAGCACTTGAAATGTAAAAGTTGCAATCAAAGAGTAATTATATCAAAATGTATGTGATACTAGAATTTTGAATGCTGAAATTAAGTAGAATTTAGACTTATGTATATACTTATAATTAAAGAAGAAGTTTGGTCAACTTTGACAACCCCTGGCGTAAATACTAGCCAAGGAATAGAAAGACGACCCATTGATCTCTATTTAAGGACTCCCTCTCAATTCATTTATGTAATGATCTCAGTTGACATCACGTAGGACAAATTTGTATTATTATTTTTGTTTCCGTTCTGCCAACCAATTAGGGCTTTTTCTCCGGACTTGATATACAAATATCGAGATTTTTCAAAATAATACTCAACATAGAAATATAAACAAGCAAAAAATTTTTATCTCTTTTTAATACATTGTAGTGCACAGATAACAATTTAATTGTGATTAATCTTAAATTCAATCTTTTATTATGACATCAATATCCAATTATCTATATTTCATAAGCATGTTAAATTAATTAAAGGAGCACTTCGAATTTTGCGTGAGCTACGTAAATATTAATATCTTTTTAGCAAATGTTTGTTACCTACTTAACTGTACGATATGGTACTCATAATATATTTTCATCAAATAAACACTCCTGGGTTTCTTATTATCGATATGTTGTAAAGCTTTGTTTTTTCATTAGATTCAATAGAAACTTTTGTAGATCAATTTGCAACTTCATTCTGAGTTGTTGTTTTCAATAGTGTGTTGATTATATGTTTCTTACAGAAACAAAAAGTATTAATTATTTAAATCAACATTCCAGTGATATTTTGATGTTTGTTCATTGTAAAAGTGCGAAGACATCATCATCATCATCATCATAAGGTCGTCAGTCCTAAGACTGGTTTGACACGCACCTCCACTCCTACCTATCCTGAACTAATCTTCGCATTTCCCTAAAACTAGAACAACCGACATCCTTAACTATTTGCGAACAGCAATTTAATATAGGTCTACCTCTACTCCTCTTTATTCCTGTTTCTGTCTCTAATATGTCTCCGACCAGACCTCCATGCCTGAGAAGGTATGCTACCAACCTTTCTCGCCTATTTTTTTTATTGATTTCCGTAGAGTCCTCTGTTCTACTATTCTTTCTAATACCTCTCTGCCGCGCCTACCGTCCATGTTTCGCACCCGTACAACGCCACGCTCCAATCGTACACCTTTAACAGTCTTTTTTGATTTCTAAATTTATCGTTCGCGAGCATGGAAGTGACTTCTTTTTATTAAGGGCGACTCGACCCTGCGCTATTCTCTGCTTCATATCCCTACTAATCCTTCCGTCCTGACTTATCTGATTTTCTAGATGCCTAAAATCAACCACTTCTTCTAATCATTCATCTCCTATCTTTATTTTCGCTCTTTCCCTACTTTTTCTTCCCTTGCATACCAGTGTTTTTGTTATACTTACTTTTATGTCCTTTTATTATTTACATATCACATAATATACTATTGTTTAAGTTTACATGGTTCTCTATTGAATAGTACTTACTGTTGGAATGCTATTATAACCCCCAGAAATCAAAATCATGGTATTATCATGCAAAAGAACCTAACGTAACCTAACCTGATCACCTTTTGTGTTATATAAATTACATTCCATTAGTTGTTTTTTCTTGATAACACTGTCATTTTAATTTTATTTTCGCAAAACAAAACCCAGCAAAAATAATTCTGCAATTAATTCAGTGTTACTTAACCGGAAATAAGTGACTTACTCGGAATTTGCAGGTTGAAAAATTATTCAGATAGGTGAATTTTTACAAATATCGCTGAAAAATAAAAAAATGTTTGTAACATGCAGTTTTGAAGGCTCAGGGGTAAATTTCCTTATTTGATTTTTCTGACAAAAACTGCACCAACTTGATTTATGAAACTCAAATCAAAAGGGCAAAAAGTTCCTAGGATATATGTCCAAAAGTGATTACTAAAAGAATTGTACACACTTAACAATTGATGCAGTTAAAAAAGAAAAGGTTATTTCATTCCTCTGAATTTCAAGTAGGTTTGCCATTTAAATGGGGAAAATTTCACAGGTCTTTCTCTTTTACTTGAAATCGTTCCAATAATAAATAATTATGGGGATCGTTGAATTGACATAGGAGGACCAGGATTATTTAAAATATATTGTGTATTCAACATCAATTTTTATTTAAAGGCAAATATAATTTCTTCAGTTACAATTTTTGAGCACTTTGAGGAACTTCTCCGACCTTTTGGTTTAATAAATCACTTTGGTTAAGTTTGTATAAGATCTCTAGTTACGTCTCGTGCGTCAGGTGGGGTATCACTCAAAAGAGGTTGCTTCTGGGGGTAAATCACAATTTTGAAAAGATAAAATATTCTAAAAAATGTACATAAAGACGTCAAACATCTTACAGATTTTAGGAAAAATAATATACAAAATTATTTTTAATGCTATGAACTAAAGAAGTTATATAATGTTTTTGATATTTTATAAAAAAAAATAAATAATGATAATGCATTTAATGAGTTATCGACCTTCCCACTTTATCAATTTTTTTTTCTAAATTATCTTCGAATTTTGAACGCTAAAATGAAACTGTACTTTTTAATATTAATGTAGTGCATTAAGTGAGGTGCTTGCTTCCAAAATCGATATAATTAACGTATTTTGAACGGTACGGAATCCGCGAATTAATTTTTTTTATTTTAATATTTTTGGGGTTTTATTTGATAAAATCATACCACACACCACGCAAAATCGTTAACAAGTTAATAAATTTGCCATCTTAATAGATTTCCCCCTTTTAATTTTTGTTTTGAAAAGTAAAATTAAATTAAAAATTACTTGCTATTCTGTCATTTATTTGTGTCCTTTCATATATCGGATATTTCTCACAAAATTGAAGCACTAATTCACCGTTTTGATTTGTTCACTAACCAAACGAAGAAACTGATCACTGTCACAAGATTTGTCCAAGGAGGGGCTATGTATTATTATTATTATTATTATTATCAATCGTAATTTAAATTGTTGTTGTACACTCACTATTAATACAAATGTTAACAATCTTATCATTGTTCAAACCAATCGGCGACATTTTTTAAATATATTTATGTATTTGTTTGTTAAATGCCGGCAGACAACTAAAAAAGCGGCCGATTTTTTTCTATTACCGGCTTCCTTATCAATTGAGACTGCGACGGGTGATTTCTTATCACTTCGTTTAGAGGATGAGCACTGCTAATCTTGGCTCGGCGTCGCGTCTTGCTTTTCGAGCGCGTTATGTGGCATCATATCTTTTCCCTTCCACCCACCCACATTTCATCGTCGACAACAAAGAGGACAATTTATTGTTAATAAGCCGAACGTTAATTACTTCTTGTATGGAACATCGCAGAGGCGTACCGAATGTACACATTTGGGGACTTGCGGGTACCATTTTATGGCAGTTACGTTTTTATTAGTCTGACTATTATAAGAGTTAATAAAACGAAAAAGGGCTCTGTATGGGTATGAAACGTGGATGGTGGGCCCTGCAGAAAAGAGAAGGTTACACGGAGAAAACTAAATTTTTATGACAACGCAAAAATTACAATTTTTGGTAAAGGTCTAGATCAGTGATTCCCAACCGGTGGTTCGCGAACCCCTGTGGGTTCGCAGTGTTTGCAGAGGAGGTTCGCGAAAATAATATTGTAATGGCGGATTTTTTAAAACGCCAATAAAATGCCTGTTTGTTAAGAAAACTATAATAAATTTCAATATTTTCATTTCTTTTTTACTTATTTGTTTTTCAAAATTACTTCATCAATATCAAAATATATCAACAATTTTATACATTAAAATTTATTGCTAAGTACCTTCCT
>NW_020442465.1:1445327-1446077 GCF_000699045.2 Agrilus planipennis
TAAATATCAAATTAAGGCAGTTTACTGCATTTACATCATTTTAGTCTTATTAATGTTTTATTTAAATATTTCACGATTAATATAATCAATTATTATGCAATATGAAAAAGTATGTATTCTATCAAATTTTATTGCTTTTTTTACCTGTCATTAACGACTACATAGGGGGTTCGTCAAATTTTTTCGGACTTTTCTTTTGGTTCGCCAGGAAAAAAAGGTTGGGAAACACTGGTCTAGATGATAGATTGAAAGAGCAGGTCTCCCCCACTACTGTACCATAAAAAGTTCGTGACGCTCACCCCCATAAAAAGTTATGGGGGTTAGATGATGCCCCCCACCCGAAAGTGGTGGGGGTAGAGGGGATCGAAAGAGGGTCGTCACCTGAGTAAAACCCCATAAAAATTTGCGGCGGTTATGGGGTTGAAAGTTGATTATTTTGACAATTTTCTTACACCATAATATCAAATAAAATTCAATAAAAAAAATATTTTCAAGCGGGTGGAGGTGGGGGATCGAAAGAGAGTGGTCACTTGAACAAAACCCGATAACCTAACCTAACCTAACCTATTGATAAAGATATTGAAATAATGTTTTATATAACATTCTCAATATTTTTATGGATTTTTCATTAGTTTTACCTTTGAATATTGTTTAAGAATGACTATATAAATATTTACATCCATGGTAATGTATAAAAATTGGCATATTTAGTAACTTTGAACCCCCAAAACTTTTTATGGGGGTGAGACC
>NW_020442465.1:1446163-1449133 GCF_000699045.2 Agrilus planipennis
TACAATTTTCGATTGTAAATGACTGAATTTGCGGTAGAAATAGTAGAATTTATTAGGTAACTTGTAATAATCTCAATTTTGACATATTTTTTTAAAAATTATTTTAAGTTTTTTAATTATTACAATTAAATTTGTAATATCAACTAAAATATCTAATAAATTGATTTCTTCTGGGATTTTATTTTTACAAATTCGGGTCCAAACAACGGTCTAGTGGGATAAGTTGTAAATATGGCTTTAATATTTAGGTAAATTCTCGCTTTTCATTTTCTCCGTGTAGAAGCGTTTGAAATGTGGTGTTATAGGAGGAAGTTAAAAATACTGTTTATAGAAAAGGTTAGAAATGAGGAGATATTTGAAAGAGCATTAGGATAGAGAGATTAAAAAGAAAAGTCCCCATATCAAATTAGGTTTTCCGTACTTAAAAGTTAAAATATATTTTTTACTCAAAAAAATATATCAATTAGGTACCTGTATGTCGAGAAAAATATTTAACTTAAAGTGCAATTATCTTAGAAACTACTAAAAATACATAATTTGAAAGGTATAAGGTTCTTTATTGTAAAATATTTATTCAATTTCCTTTACAAATGCGTTCAGAAGAAAGCTTTAAACACATTGAACTTTGACAAACGTAAAATGACTATTATTTTCTTTTTTATTATAAGAACAATATTTTTAGTCCACCCTACTGCAATGTCACTGTCAATTAATTTGTTTAATTTTTCTAAAGCTTCAATAATCATGTACCTCATTGATCATTTTCAGGTAACAAATTTATTTTATTTTATCAGTGTTGTATACGTTTAAATTGGTATTAATGCTTTTTCTTCTTTTAGTTTTTGCTTATTAACTTATTTTTTTATCTCAATACGCTAGAAATTTTCTAATACGCCTTTCATTATCAATCATTTTTCTTTTTACGCTGTGTTGTGTGGCTTCTTCGTATGAATTCTTGCTTTGTCTCATAGTTACCGCTGCTTGCTTCCCGGCTCCTTCATCATTTTTTTTTTGACATCTCATAAAAACAACTGTACCTTTCAATTCTCTTGTGATATTTTTATTTGCATATTTATTTCGTTTCATATCTCAGTTCTATTTAATACTAGGTATCCTTATCAGTTATATGTTTAAGCATCCTTTCTCCTATACGAATGTAGTTTTTTTTCTATCTTGTTGTGTATTATATGTAATTGTTATTTCCCAAAACTGAAAAAGCAAACTTATTAATGAACTGGACTGTTTCAAACAAATAACATTGATAAAGCTTTAAATAACATGACTAAAAAGAAGAGAAATCACCAACAGGTATTTATTTTTGGACAAATTTTTGTAATTATCTTATCTGTAGTGATATTATATGCTATGTTAATCCTTTCATTGTTTGAAAGCTGTACCATTCCAAATTGTCATCACCTATTTTTACATATTTAAAAATAATGAAATTTCTTTTGTAACTGAGGATTTTCCAAGCGTCTTTTCTATCTTTTATTGTCCGAATACTCGCTCTCTCTAACACTGTAATCATGAACTTTTGAACAGAGTTCAAGAAATGGGACTCTTATAAATGAACTAGGGAGTTGTTTAACTAATTATCATATGTTTACTTATAAATAAGTAACTAACAATATTTAACTCTTGAAATAATACCTTAACAACGAAAAAAGATGACTTATGTATTAAATCTTGTCAAATTGGGTGAAATGGATTTTAGAACGCACTTGAAATAAGTGAGCTTTTCATGAAATTCTGGAAAGTTGGTACTTTTTGCATTTTTTTTGAAACTTTTAGTAAAGCCATTGTATAATATGATACGAGATCTGCCCTTTTCCGTAATTATAGACCGTTTTACGTTGGATTTAAATTTACAGTTTTCATAAACATTTTTAAATACCTTAACAAATTTTATTTAAATTTAACTTCATAAGAAGCACAATTCTTCTATACATTCAGTTTCAAGTTAAATACTCTCTGTACTCGGTTAATAGTATCAGGCGCTAATTTGTTTACGTTAGTCGTTTTACAAAAATTGTAATTATTGTCGGTTCGGGCAGCAAAATATGTGGTGAAATTAGTGAAAAATATATGATTTTCTTAAAGTTATCTAAACAGTTTATTCATCATAAAAAATGTCGTAAATAATATGGTAATATCCGTTGTTATCAAGTGGGAAAATTGTACCCATGGATTAAACTAAGGCAAAGGTTTAGTTTAATGTGGACATTTTATGTTGAGGAAATAAAAGTGACTTCTGGTGAGTTTTTGACCTTTGATCTTTGTTTTCAAAAAGTCAGTATCTAGTTAGGACACGATTTTGTCATTTTCTGCTGATTTCTATTTTATTTTCTTTTGTGGATTATGATTGGAGATAATTTTGAAAATTATTGAACGATTTAGAAAATTATTGAACAATTTAGAAAATTCTTTCATTCCCCTATTAACAAAACGCTGCATTCTTGTTCAAATATGCAATTGAAAATCAGTTTTAAAAATTAAGGATTACTTACTTTTTTGAAAAATTAAGTATATGTATTATACATACCTACTAGTATGTATATATATCTTTTGTTTTGTAGTTTTTAAATTTTTATTTCTTCTTTAAACTACGAATAACGTATTTAAGCGATTTCCAACTATATAAGAAAAAAATTCTTCTACAAATCACTCAAAATAAGCATCAGTTAGTGATGTGTGAGGGTACTATTGTAGTTTCTATTGTACATTACCTTAAATAATTATGTAGGTGCTAAGCTGTTCACCGCTATTTTCCGCATTTTAACGGTACTTAAGCCTTGCTCGTTAGTCAGTCTAGCGGTAATACGGTCGCAGATCGTAGGTTGACTGCCTAGACGCTTAGTGAGGGTACCTTTAGCAGAGCGTTATTAGGTGGAATAGGCCAAACGGGCGACTGTAAGTCCGGCGGTGTATTACCCCTGTATTTACCACTGTTCCAGTTATCGGTTAATCGTC
>NW_020442465.1:1449800-1455669 GCF_000699045.2 Agrilus planipennis
TCCAAATACTTACTCTCCTTAACAGTCGTATGAATGCTCTTGTTATTCGAAAGCTATACAATTCTTTTAATCATTTTAATATAAATAACAATCACAATTTTGTTTTGAATGTGAATCCTTTTCAAACTTATGTTACAAGAAGAATGTGTTAGTTTGCCTATCTAATAATATGTCGGGGCTAATTTCAGAAACTAATTAACCAAATTTACAAGCTCATTCATTATTTGAAAACTATACCATTATCGACGTGGTTGCAGCTTAGTTTTAATGTTTTTTAATTTTTTAAAGCTTTTTTGTTGTTAAAAATATATATTTTTTGGCTTTTGTTCGAGCGTAACTTTCTGTCTTCTATTATCCGAATACTTGCTCTCTCTAACAGTCGTGTGCTTGAACGGTCGACCGAGGGAACAAGTAATTTTGGCTCGTTTTAATATAAATAGTCCTTAAAAATGTATTTAAATGAATGCGTTATCTTTGTGTATATTAAACCTTTTCAACCTTGTATTACAAGGAGAATGTCTTAGATTGCCGGTCTAATAATATGTTTGGCATATTTCGGAAACTAGCACAGCAAAGTTAAACAGCACTTTCGTTGTTTGAAAACTTACTATTATCGAGGTGGTTGCAGCTTAGTTTTAATGTTTTTTATTTTTTTAAAGCTTTTTTGTTGTTAAAAATATATATTTTTTGGCTTTTGCTCGAGCGTAACTTTCTGTCTTCTATTATCCGAATACTTGCTCTCTTTAACAGTCGTGTGATTGAACAGTCGATCGAGAGCACACAACATTTTGACTCGTTTAAGTATAAATACTTAGTTCTTAAAAATTTATTTTGAAAATGAATGCGTCATTTTTGTGTAAATTAATCCTTTTCAAAGTTGTATTACAAAGAGACTGTCTTAGTTTTCCTATCTAATAATATGTTGGGGCCTGTTTCGGAAACTAACGAACCAATGTTAGAAAGCACTTTCATTGGTTGAAAACTATACCATTATCGATGTGGTGAAAGCTTATTTTTAATGTTTTTTAATTTTTTAAAGCTTTTTTGTTGTTAAAAATATATATTTTTTGGCTTTTGTTCGAGCGTAACTTTCTGTCTTCTATTATCCGAATACTTGCTCTCTTTAACAGTCGTGTGCTTGAACGGTCGATCGACAGAACAAGACATTTTGCATCATTTTAGTATAAATAGCCATTAAAAATGTGTTTTGAAAATTAATGCATTTTCTGTGTGTATATTGAACCTTTTTGAAATTGTATTACAAAGGGAATGTCTTAGTTTGTCTATTTAATGATGTTTTGACCATAATTGTTCAGAATTATTTTTATGATATATTTCAGTACATTACTGGAATTTACTAGAAATATTTTACTTTGATGTTAGATTTGTTAGAGACATTTGCTGTGTCTATTTTTAAACATTTATTGCACTCCAGGTACTTTTGCCGGACCCTTCCGGTCAAAATATCTGTCCTCTTTAGGAACAATGTTCATAGTTGTACTGGAGACAGTTTATTCACCCTCCCTCTCTTCAGGGGGTGCAAAATGTATTTAAGTTAGTCGTTAAGTTGTACATAAACAGATTAGCATTATTCGCCTAGCAACACACTTCGTTACGTTGACTAGCTTATTCGGTTCCATTGTATATATTTGTAAATAAATAGTTAAACACACGACTTCATTTTTCCACGACAAATTTTATTTGAAACAGTTACACCATAATTATCATTTTAATTTACGTGTAACGTACAGTTTATTACTGTACACTTNAACGGTCGACCGAGGGAACAAGTAATTTTGACTTGTTTTAATATAATAAGTCCCTAAAAATTTATTTTGAAAATTAGTGAGTTATCTTTGTGTAAATTATACCTTTGCAAAGTTGTATTACAAAGAGTGTCTTAATTTGCCTATTTAATAATATGTGAGGGTTAATTTCGGAAACTAATAAACCAAAGTTACAAGCTGATTCATTGTTTGAAAACTATACCATTATCGAGGTGGTTGTAGCTTAGTTTAACGTTTTTTAATTTTTCAAAGCTTTTTTGTTGTTAAAAACATATATTTTTTGGCTTTTGTTGGAGCGTAATTTTCTGTCTTCTTTTATCCGAATACTTGCTCTCTTGAACAGTCGTGTGCTTGAACAGTCGATCGAGAGAACAAGACATTTTGACTCGTAATATAAATAGTTCTTAATAATTTATTTTGAAAATAAATGCTTTATATTTGTGCAAATTAAACCTTTTCAATGATTTGTACTAATTTTTAGTCGAGTTGATAATTTTCATTTCAAGATCATAGTTCGAAAGCTCTCCGTACTTACGCTCGTCGATACCGCCAGCAGTCGTTTTGCCTAGCCACAGCTATTTACGTAGCAAACTGGAGAATTCCACATTAGTGTCATTAGTTAATTGATGTTGCTTGTCATTGTATTTGCGTTAATGTGTTGCCGTTAGTCTATTGCTTATTGCGGTTTGGGTTGCAGTTTATTCAATTGTGAAATCAGTGAAAATGCATTTGATTTCCTCATTGTGGCACTATAAACAGTTTATTCACCATTGAAAGGATGTTGTTAATATAAGAGCAATATTAATTTTATTAAGTGAAAAAGTGTTAGCTGNCTATTATCCGAATACTTGCTCTCTCTAACAATCGTGTGCTTGAACGGTCGATCGAGGGAACAAGTAATTTTGACTTGTTTTAATATAATTAGTCCCTAAAAATTTATTTTGAAAATTAATGCGTTATCTTTGTGTAAATTAAAACTTGTCAACTTTGTATTACAAGGAGAATGTCTTAAATTGCCGATCTAGTAATATATGGGGGCTTATTTCCAAAACTAATGAACCAAAGTTACAAGCTCACTCATTGTTTGAAAACTATACCATTATCGACGTGGTTGTAGCTTGGTTTTAATGTTTTTTAATTTTTTAAAGCTATTTGGTTGTTAAGAATGTGCTTTTGGGCTTTTGTTTTTATTATCCGAATACTTGCTCTCTTTACCAGTCGTGTGCTTGAACGATCGTCAGAGGGAAATGATAATTTTGACTCGCTATATAAATAGTTCTTAAAAATTTATTTTGAAAATTAATGCTTTATCTTAGTGCAAATTAAACCTATTCACTGATTTGTACAAATTTGAAATCGAGTTGGACATTTTCATTTCAAGATCATAGTTCAAAAGCTCTCCGTACTTGCGCTTGTCGATAGCGCCAGCAGTCGTTTTGTCTAGCCACTGCGATTTACGTAGCAAACTGGAAAATTCCATATTAGTTAATTGATGTCGCTTGTCTTTGTGTTTGCGTTAATGTGTTGCCGTTAGTCTATTGTTTATTGCGGTTCGGGTTGCATTTTATTCAATTGTGAAATCTGTGAAAATGCATTTGATTTTCCCATTGTGGCACTATAAACAGTTTATTCACCATTGAAAGAATGTTGTTAATATAAGAGCAATATTAATTTTATTAAGTGAAGAAGTGTTAGCTGGGAATAAATTGAATACAATATTTTGTTTAATGTGGAGCTATATCCNTAATTTTAATGTTCATATTTCGATAATTAAAAATTTCGTTTTGCTTTACACGAATTCAAAATTGTGTTTAGTTGTTTTCATAAAATAAGAAATTAAATTAATGTTTTTGGGTCGTTTCGGCAAATTTAAAGTACTGATACTACAAAAAAGATAATTGTTCAATTAAATTAGTAAGAATAGTTTGTTTATAGATTTTTTAATTTTGTAGTCTTTTGATTTAGGTACTTTTGCTGTCCTTGTCTACGTTGTAGACGGGGATTCTTTGGAATAATCATGCCGATTGAAGGAAAATAATGGACCACTTCAATTCCATGATCACAATAAGGGTGAGCTTTCATATTTATTTAACTTTTCTGGATTTTACGTGGTTTGTTTTAACTTAGAGTAATATTTATAATTAGTTTTAAATCGCTCGTTAGTGTTCATACTTGAAAAATTGTTAATTTCTATTTTCTTTACACGAATTCAAAATAGTGTTTAGTTGTTTTTACAAAATAAAAGATAAAATTAAATTAAAATTAATTGGGGCATTTTGGTAAATTTAAAATACTGATTAACAGTCGTTTTTAAAAATTTGTTTTGAAAACTAATGCTTTATCTTTGTGAAAAGTAAACCCATTCAATGATTTGTAGTAATTTTAAATCGAGTTGGCCATTTTCATTTCAAGATCATAGTTCAAAAGCTCTCCGTCGTTTTGTCTAGCCACTGCGATTTACGTATCAAACTGAAAAATTCCACATTAGTTGTTGTAGTCTATTTTAAAACGTTACTTATTTATGTATTAAACCTTTTTAAGCTTGTGTTACAGATAAAAACTGTTAACTCATTTATTTACGACAACATACTGTCTTTAACAGTCGTGTGCTTGAACAGTTTGACCGAGAGAACAAGACATTTTGACTCGTTTCAGTTTATTATTTTCATCGTCCCTTTCACACATTGTACATATCCTTTTCTCCTTCTCCTTCATGCAGTACTTGTACCCTCTACTTTCATTTTCAAAAGATCGCCTACCCCCCTCCCTGCATCAACTCTTCATTATATTCCTCCCTACTTTTTTTAAATCTATTTCCTGCATTCTCAATCCTTCTAAATCACATTTTTTTATTCCCCACATCTTTAAACTTTTTTTTATATGCATTTTGTTCCACCACCTCTCATTACTCTTCCCATTCCGTATTCTTTCCTTTATCATAGTTTCCTTGACTATTTCATTCATATCATTCCAATTTTTAATCAACTTCATCCTGTTTGTGTTTGTTCTTTATCTCTGTACATCTTATTTTCACTTACTTACCCTATTATCGTCATATACATCCCCCTTCCATTTAGTCCTTTTTGGTAAATGGTGTTTTCCTATCCTTTCTATAATTTCAAAATTTTCGACATTTTCTTTTCATGCCCCCCTATTAAATAATTATAAAATTCGGGAAATTCGTTTTCGGGTTACGCGCTTAACGCAACGTTGAAGTCTCCGTCTATTTTTAATAATATCAACAAGAATAAGTGATATATTGGGGAAATTTATTTACTAGTCTTTTATTTAAACATCTTCCAGATATTTCTGCCAGTTGTAATATCCAAAAACAATGGTTTAACTACATTTACAGGTGTTATTATCTACTTCTGCAATAAACTCATAATCATATCGTCATATATTTTGTAGCAGTAAATACGTGCACAGTGTAAATGTGCTTTTTTAAGTAATGTAAATGTGTGAGTTTAATACGTATATTTTCAGTTTTATATGTTATTGTGTAACGAAAAGTTCAGCCAGGTCAAGATTTATGTATGTGAAAATCCGATAAACGTTTGCATTATTATTTTTGTTCGGATTGGAATAATGCAACAAAATAACACATTTAAGGGCAGAAAATTAATTTCCTGCTAAAGACAACGTTTATCAATGGATTAATTAGATATAAAAGTAAAAAGAAATTATTAAATCATAAATTTAAGAAGTACCAAAGGAGTACATAAATAATCATTTTTCAACATATTCGCTTTATTTTGTTATAAAGTCACCTTTTAAGTAACAGGACAATTTGCTTTTTTAAAAATTTTATTGTGATATGTATTAAAAATTATATATTGAGGTATTAAAGTTTATATTTGATATTGTTACAGGTACTTCTAGTTTTGCATCCCAGAGTTGTGAAGGGGGTCTATTGGAAAGGTTACGAGCGACCATATCAATTCCATGACAATCATAAGAGTGAGTTTTCTCAATTATTCTTATTTTTCCAATTTTGTACATGATTTTGTATAGGTACCTTTCATGTTACTTTTTTGTTTATACGTCAAAAGTGTTGTTATCATTTTATACTGAAATACTAA
>NW_020442465.1:1455871-1456743 GCF_000699045.2 Agrilus planipennis
TAAACGAAATATAATTATAATAAAAATATAAAGTCGTTTTTTGTGTGTAATAATACTATTTTGTTTTTATTACAGCACAACATCGAGTTCGACAGGACATCTGGACGCCGCACTTCATCATCCACCGACTGTGAGGGTTAGTTTGCATTTATTTATTTTCCACATAACATTTTTTTTGTCTTTTTTAATTGTAGGGCAATTTAGATTTAGATTTCTCTCTTATTACCTATTTATATTAATTGCTTCCTTTTATTTTTCAACTTTAAAACTCATTTTCAATTACATTTCCTTTTTTTCGTAGTAAGTTAGTTCTTAACAGAATTTTGAATATCTTCAAAAGATGTTTGAATTTGTATTTTGTAGATATAATAACATATTCGCTTTATTTTGTTATAAAGTCACCTTTTAAGTAACAGGACAATTTGCTTTTTTAAAAATTTTATTGTGATATGTATTAAAAATTATATATTGAGGTATTAAAGTTTATATTTGATATTGTTACAGGTACTTCTAGTTTTGCATCCCAGAGTTGTGAAGGGGGTCTATTGGAAAGGTTACGAGCGACCATATCAATTCCATGACAATCATAAGAGTGAGTTTTCTCAATTATTCTTATTTTTCCAATTTTGTACATGATTTTGTATAGGTACCTTTCATGTTACTTTTTTGTTTATACGTCAAAAGTGTTGTTATCATTTTATACTGAAATACTAACTGATGATTTTTAAACAATTAAATCAAAAATGAAATTAAAGTTTTTGCGTCCCTCTGCGGATTTAAGATTTTATTGTATACTTTTAAAATGTTTTTAAAAGATGTTAGTAAAAATTAAATGTTAGAAGTTTTAAAATTTATATTTTATTTTGTTATAG
>NW_020442465.1:1457076-1478626 GCF_000699045.2 Agrilus planipennis
GGACATCAGTAGCTGCTGCACCTGGACGCCTGGACTTCATGAACTACCCAGTGGACGAATCCATGGACTACGAGGGTTAGTTTGTTTTTATTTATTTTTCTCCTAACTCTTTCTGTATTTTTTAAGAACAATTAAGTATATTAATCGCTTCCTTTTATTTTTTTCAACTTTATACTAAACCCTTCTTTATATAATAGTTAACTTTGAATATTTTTAACACTATTTTTATTACAGCACGACATCGGGAGATGGACAGGACATCATCAGCTGCTACATCTGGACGTCGCACTTCATCCCAGGGGAGTGTACTTCAATCGGGAGTGTCGGTCGCGGCTCGGGAGTGTCTGGAGCGTCCAGATTCGGACTTCGAAGTCTCCGATACCCGGAATATCGGAATTTTCCGGATTCTGAGTATTGGAAACTTCGAAATTCTAATCTCGGGGCTCCAAAGCAGCGAATCCTTCGGGATTCGTTGCTCTGGAGACCTTGAGGTTCGGATTTCGAAGACTCTAATACTCAGAATCCTGAAACTTCCGAATTTCGTGTACCTGGGACTTATAAGTTCGAATCTGGAGCTCCAACGTTCGGGCCTTGTCCCGGACGCTCTTCGAATTACAAAAAACGATCGCGCTAAACCTGGTAGACGTGAAAAATTTGTTTTTGTCTTTTTTAATATGAAAAATAAAACACATTGATCTCTCTTTCTTCTTTTATTATCTCCCCTCCCCTTGTTCCCCCAGGGCCCCCTTGTGTCCCCGGGGCCCCCCGTCTCCCCCCGTGGGTCCCCCACCCCGGGGTTCACACCCCCACTCACACACCCCTCATCCATTCTCACCCGCTCTCGAAGGAAGAGAGCGGGTGAGGATGGATAAGGGGTCACATTCATACGCACTCTCCCACTCACACACCCCTCATTCATTCTCACCCGCTCTCGAGGGAAGAGAGCGGGTGAGGATGGATAAGGGGTTACATTCATACGCATACGCATTCGCATGCTCACACACACACTCCCCTCATTTATGCCCAACCTCTCGAAGCAAGGAGAGGGTGAGGGCATAAATAAGGGGAAGACATTCATACAGGGAGGGTGAGGAAGAAGGTAATGTAACATTCATACACTTTCTCACGCGCACACAGACATACACACACCCCTTATTTATGCCCTGACCCTCTCTCGATACAAAGAGAGGGTAAGGACATTAATAAGGTGAAATACAACATACATACATACATACAGGGAGGGTAAGAAAGAATAGGGGTTATGTGACATTCATACGCTCTTTCACGTGCACACAGACATACACATACTCTTCATTTATGCCCTGACCCTCTCTCGAGACAGAGAGGGTGAGGACATGAACAAGGGGGGACTGTGATACCTTTTCTCACACACCTTTCATTTATACCATCACTCCCCTTCTGAATGATGGGGCGTGTGACATTTGCTCATTGATTCTTCCCTTACTTCATTCATATCCTTATTTTTCTCATATTCACCTACTTTCACTCCTACCATGTCACACCCACAACCTCTTTCATTCACATTCTTTACTCAAGCCCACATGCATCCTTTTTCACCCTCGTACATTCTCATTTGCACAAGACTTGTCATACATACATTCACACCTCATTTTAACCCTCGTGCTTTCATTCATAATTACTTCCATGTTTACACGCATTTACTTTTACACCCTCTTGCTCTTTTATACATCCTTACAAATTACTATGGTGAATCTCTCGCAGTCTTTCTTACTACATTCACATCCTCAGTCTCTCCCCAAAATAAATCCCACGTTACCCTTATTTATTATTACAATGTTATCTAAAATCTAAATAAATACTATCTGATCATGAATAAATACATAAACATATGACAATTACGTTAAAAACTGTTACAGCTTGACAAAATATAAATAAATGATCCTGTGCCATCTGTACAAAAGCTAATATATGTTAAAAGTATTCCTTAAAGATAATATGAATATAATACTTGATAAATAGTCACNCGACAAATGAAAATTTCTTTTTGCTTTACACGAATTCAAAATGGTGTTTAATTGTTTTTACAATATAAAAAGTAAAATTAATCCTTTTGGGGCATTTTGGCAAATTTAAAATACTGATACAAGAATAAGAACAAGAAGTTAACATTTTTGAATTTTATGTGGTTTGTTTTCACTTTTTAATTTTTATAACTCGTTGTGCATCACTCGTTAATGTTCATATTTCGATAATTAAAAATTTCGTTTTGCTTTACACGAATTCAAAATTGTGTTTAGTTGTTTTTACAAAATAAGAAATTAAATTAATCTTTTTGGGGCGTTTTGGCAAATTTAAAGTACTGATACTACAAAAAAGATAATTGTTCAATTAAATTAGTAAGAATAGTTTGTTTATAGATTTTTTAATTTTGTTGTCTTTTGATTTTAGGTACTTTTGCTGTCCTTTTCTGAGTTGTAGAAGGGGTTTCTTCGGAATTATCATGCCGATTGAAGAGAAACAATGGACCACTTCAATTCCATGATCACATTAAGGGTGAGCTTTAATATTTATTTACGTTTTTTGATTTTACGTGGTTTCTTTCATTTAGAGTAATTTTAATGTTCATATTTCGATAATTAAAAATTTCGTTTTGCTTTACACGAATTCAAAATTGTGTTTAGTTGTTTTCATAAAATAAGAAATTAAATTAATGTTTTTGGGTCGTTTCGGCAAATTTAAAGTACTGATACTACAAAAAAGATAATTGTTCAATTAAATTAGTAAGAATAGTTTGTTTATAGATTTTTTAATTTTGTTGTCTTTTGATTTTAGGTACTTTTGCTGTCCTTTTCTGAGTTGTAGAAGGGGTTTNAATTTTCAATCAAAAATTTTGAATTATTCAATTAATAAATTCATTTAAAAAAATTGACAGATATCTAATTACTAATACTTTTGGTCACTTGAAAAAACACAAAAATGACGAAAACCTTATACAACAAACAAGCAAATTTTAAATGAAAATTACAATTACTTTAATATGAAAATAAGTAACTACCCCAAAGGAAATTAATTCAATAAACTAGCCCATCACGTAGTGGCGAGCTCCTGGACTCAGTTTAGCAAGTAAATATCCATCTATTTAAATAGACCTTGTTGAGCATATTGAATCCGTCAAATGTTGCATTGTACTACAGATGGCGTTTACCGCGCCATTTGTAGTATTTCAGAAATTAATTGATTATACAAAAAAAAAAGAATCGAAAGCTATCTGTGCAGTTATAACACATAGGTATTAAAATTTTGGCCAATAAATCCACATTCGTATACATAAATAAATAACAAGAAGTAAACGATGTAGAAGGGTTGTCCACACAAGAAACGCATCGTTCAAAAGTGTCCCATCTTGAAAAAAGGCAGTCAAATTGTACCATCGCTGAAGTACTCGAATTTCCGTCAATAAATGGTAGGTACCTAAAATAAATAGATAATTCCAATATAAAAATAAATTTGATGTTTGAATATTAATTAATAAAATAGAGATTTATACGATCGAAAATCAAAATCTTAGCCTCAGAGCAAAGTATGTTTGTAGAGATGATTATCTAACAACAAAGAGAAAAACACGAAACAATTTGATTTTCATCTATTCAGCAAATAAAAAGAAAGACTTCACTACAAAATATTGTAACTGACTTATTACTTATTGGATTGTAAAGTTTTACATTACGCTATTAAATTTCTTCAAAAATTCGGCGAAATTTAAAATGAAATAAAAATTAAAACACGAACGCATAATCTGTGCTTTATAGACTTTCCAAAATAAAATTCCCCTGAAGGCATATAAGACTCACCATAAGTCACGACAGGATGGCCTAGTCTGGTGGTCTACCTCATACTGCAACAAGTCATTGGTTCTTTCCAGTACGTCTACCCTGGCTCAATTTTTTCCTTGAATTTTACACATTTTTATTTAACAGATAAATCATTGAGTTATCTTCTTTCGTCGTTTCGTCCATCTAATTTTTCTCTCCTTAATCACCAGTCATTTACGTCATCATCTTCCCACTTTGCCATTGAGTTTAGGTCAAAGGGATTATGCACCCATCCGGATTGTCGTACGTATTTTCATTTGATAAATCAATACCGAAGTCTCCTATTTGTTCAGTTATCACTGAATTCTCAAAACCTGAAATAATGCAAGAAGTACATATTTAGAAAAAATGAGAATAATAATTGTATTTAAATATATTACATAATAACAAATTAACGATGCCAAAATATTTTTATTACAGCACGACATCGGGAGATGGACAGGACATCATCAGCTGCTACATCTGGACGTCGCACTTCATCCCAGGGGAGTGTACTTCAATCGGGAGTGTCGGTCGCGGCTCGGGAGTGTCTGGAGCGTCCAGATTCGGACTTCGAAGTCTCCGATACCCGGAATATCGGAATTTTCCGGATTCTGAGTATTGGAAACTTCGAAATTCTAATCTCGGGGCTCCAAAGCAGCGAATCCTTCGGGATTCGTTGCTCTGGAGACCTTGAGGTTCGGATTTCGAAGACTCTAATACTCAGAATCCTGAAACTTCCGAATTTCGTGTACCTGGGACTTATAAGTTCGAATCTGGAGCTCCAACGTTCGGGCCTTGTCCCGGACGCTCTTCGAATAACAAAAAACGATCGCGCTAAACCTGGTAGACGTGAAAAATTTGTTTTTGTCTTTTTTAATATGAAAAATAAAACACATTGATCTCTCTTTCTTCTTTTATTATCTCCCCTCCCCTTGTTCCCCCAGGGCCCCCTTGTGTCCCCGGGGCCCCCCGTCTCCCCCCGTGGGTCCCCCACCCCGGGGTTCACACCCCCACTCACACACCCCTCATCCATTCTCACCCGCTCTCGAAGGAAGAGAGCGGGTGAGGATGGATAAGGGGTCACATTCATACGCACTCTCCCACTCACACACCCCTCATTCATTCTCACCCGCTCTCGAGGGAAGAGAGCGGGTGAGGATGGATAAGGGGTTACATTCATACGCATACGCATTCGCATGCTCACACACACACTCCCCTCATNAGTTTAGATTATACTTTACTAAATTATTACGATTAAATATAATTTTAGGTTTGTAATAGAATACTTACTACTTATATTTTGTCCAATATTTTTCAAAAAGTTGGATTTCGGTGTCGCTCTGTTTTCCTCTTCAAGTATTCAGTTCCGCGCAGTCGTAAATGATACATTCCACAGATTGGATTGCAGTTTGTACACAGCGTTTTTCTTTATAAACCACCCAGCGTCTGAAACAATACAAAAGAAATATTTTTAAAAGGAAGAATTAATCAAATCAGTGCGAAATATAAATTATAATTATACATACTTAAATATAACTAGATAAACAGACCTAAAAACGTTAATTAACGTTGGAGATAGATAATGTTTTTGTTATGGTGAAGCAACCACTTTTCGAACAAATGTTGTAGGAAAATTAATTGCTTTTTTAAATTGTTTTTTAACATGTAGTTTAGTTTTTATGTGAACGGCTTTCATAAACGACCTAAAGAAAATTCTATCTAAAGGTGAAATATTGGTGTCGGTTAAAAAAAAAAAACAATTCTGTAGTGACTTTGCTTAGCCGATTGTATATAGAATAAGGGGATGAAATGGAAACATCAAAGAATGATAGAAAGTCGTCTAAAAATGCTCTCCCTGCTATGTTTTTGATACTTTTTCAGTACTATTTCAGTATTATATAACTGTCAGTTGAGAAACTTTTTTCAGCCCATCTCCTTTCACCCTTACACTGTACTAGATTCTAAGAACAACAGCTATGATGGACGGACACATCCTTTAAGGATCGATCCTATTTTTCCCGGGAACTGGGGAAGGTGACCAAAAACAGTTACAATTAGATTACTGTTTCTTATAATTAAAACAATTAAAAAGTTTTCGAGTCTAGTTGGCGAACTGGTGCTGTCCTGGATTAAGGTCTAAAGACTATCGTCGGTTAGAGTCGCATCCCAACGTTTCGCCAGCACGAGAGACGAACTTCTTCAGAGGATTTTTAGCCATTTTATAAATTTCTATTGGTTATTTATAACACATTTGGCTTAAATCCTTTTTCCATCATAATGTGCACAATTTCAAGATATTCCTGATCTATTAAACGAAGTTTACATGTGATGATGAGACTTCAGGTGCTCGTTGAAACGCATTTTGAATGATCTACTCGTCTGACCTACGTAAAAAGCATTACGGTCTGAACATGCTAATTTATAAACTCAACTTTTGTCGAAAGGGTTCGTTTTGACTTTAGATCACTCGGTACTATTACCGTGTAGGTACGTTTTTACCATTTTCGCGACATATATGTCCCCTTCTCTTTGCGCGCGGACTTTCGTCCCCCGCTTGGACGTTGTGCGGTACCGGGGGTCACGTGACCATTCGCGGCATAGCCACTTTCTTCCTCTTTCTCATTCGGCCAAAGGCCTTCGCGAAGGTGTCGAAGAAGTCGAGGGTATCACGTCGCGCGCTTCGTCGACGGTTTTCGTTTGTTTCGAATGTGGACTTTTGCGTGCGCGCCGGACGATTCGTTTTGTGTACCATCGGAATCGCGGATCTACGAACGGATACGCGAAGAAAGGAAATTGTGTTGCGAGCAGGGGAAGGGAAAAAAGGAAAATTCATTGTGGTGAATAGATGGTTTGAGAGGGTGGCTTAAATAGTAATAATTATTATTATTATTATCTGGTTGGTGTTTTTGAGTGATCAGTGAACTGACAGTGTGCATTGGGATTTATGACTGGGAATTATTAGATTTATTGGTAAGTGTAAATAAACAAAAAAACAATTAATAAATCGCTAGTAAGAGAGATAAAAAATATGTGGAAAACTTTAAAGAAACTTTTAAAAACAGTTCCGTACAGGGTGTTCAAAAGAAAAACAGGAAAGGAAAAATAAAACAGCTGTGGAAAACTGCAAAAACGTGGAAAACTATGATGAAGTTTTTATAAAAAATGCCTTGTAAGGAAAACGAAGGCGGTGGAAAAACTGACGACTTTTTCAGAAAGGGCACCATACAGGGTGTTCAAAATAGCAATATATTTTTTTAAATATAATTGTATTGTAGTATTATTATATGCTTCTAGAATAATTTTACAGGAAAAAGTTTTAGTCAAATTGATGAAAAGTTTTATACGTAATTTTCATTAATAAGTATGTCGCTGCCAGTGGTTATTATAATCAAAAATACATGCTTTTAAATAACAAAAGGGCCAATTTCAAGCTAATTTAAATGTTTAATAAAATATATTACTGTATGTATAAACAAAGAAATAAATTTGAGAATATACACCAATTGGTTTTTCATAAAAAATCGAGGAAAATGTAAAAAAAAAATTATTTGTTTTTGATTTTCCAATTAATCATTTAATTATTTTAAATATGTTTTTATATTAAACTGCAATATATAGACAAAAGCCAAGGATTGGTACCTATTGTTTAACAGAACTAATTTTGAAGGAGTTTAAGATAACAAACGTGATTAACTTAAGTGGAAAATTATTAATACAAGAGGGCAGAAACTATACTTAGCTATAGTTAACTGAAATAAAAACTCTAAAAAAAGTTTAAAAAACAATTGATACACATCATTTTGTAGATTCATAATTTGGTGTTCATATTTTCTTTTTATTTTTCGTGGAAAATCTGGACTTTCTGCGATCTTTCGTTAAGTTATTTAGTTTTGTTTCTTTTTATGTTCTTTGTCCTTTGTAAAAAATGTTAAAGGGCAAATTCTACTCTTAATAAGCAATTTTTATTACGCTTTTTATTTGCATTAATTAAACTAAATATTAACTGAATTCAAAGTAGTTTTCAAACCTATTTTATATTTTCACTAGTTTCCATCTTGGTTCTCATCACCATGTTTTTATAAAGGGATGCCATTGTCGAGGAAGACTTTTTTTATGAAAATGACTCAGTTACTATATTAATTTTTGTATTTTACGGAATATCAGCAGTTATGACTGCATACAAAATTATTACAAAAAATAAGAAAAAAAAATCAGAATATCATCAACTTGTTGTGCAAAGTTACATAACATAATTAATGTAGTAATATTCTATGCGAATATTGCCACCTAAAAAACTAAACTGCCGAACATTAACAACATGCGTTTTATTTTAAAAAATGTATATTTTAGTATTTGAAATAGAGAATTGTTCTACATTTTGCATCTTCTATATTTAAAATACATTTTAAAAACCATTTGCTACATCGACGACGGAAATCATACTATACAATAACGCTTTACTATAGATTTCCACGACCATTTTTCTGTTAGTCGTGGAAAAAATTGTCGAAAATTACACATTTTGGTTTCAGATTGTAAAGAAAACGCAAAAAATGCAAGAAATTTCGTAAAAGCGATTAATTTAGTTTTAGCATATTGTACTTTGTAACTGAATTCGGTGCGTCTGAGATAGTGGATGCAAGAACATTCTAGAATTAGCTGACTATTAAAACGTCTAATTAAAAGTTGAAATTAACTAACAGACTACTTTAAATTTTGACGTATTCGAAGCGGAACTAAACAATTGCAATAAAGAAGGCGGGTTTAAATATTAGTATTCGGTATTTATTTTCACAGGTAAGTGAATTCAAACTACAGATGGGTTGGGTACCCGGTTTGGACCCGGTATCCAAACATACGGTTTTAACAATCTTTACCTAATGAAAATTGGTATGTAATTAAGATTGCATTGGAATAGGTCGTTTACCTTAATTTGTATTATTTATTGATTACTATAGTAAATTACAAAAATACGTTAGTATGACCGAACTGTTACTATTTCTGTCTTTCTGTCGCTTGTTGGTGTGTATCAGGTTTTAATTAACGATAAAATATCAGTATAATTTGGTTAGTTTGCAACCCCCTTGTTGACAATCCGCCGCCAACCAAAAATTAAAAATTGGCGTTTAAACTTGCTATGGTTTGGGACGCTGGTAAGGGTGGTATTTAATGGTAAGCCCGCCAAAAAGACGAAGTCATGAACCATTAATTGTGGTGGTTTTACCGGGTACCCGGTTATACGGGACAAAATCACTATACGTCAATATTATCCTTTCGATATAACACTAACTCTAGGAATCATATTAGAACTAGCAACCTTCAGGATATAGGTAATAGGATAGGTATTAGTCATACATGAGTAAAACGCATGCTTTGATTTTAAATTGAATTGAGTACTTCTTTTGTTTGTAGTTGCAATGACCATTCGAATTCCGTTCCCTATATCGGGCGCAACATATTTTTCAATAGCATGGGAAAATAATAATAACGCAAAAGGTCTTTTTTTTTCTTGAATTATTTCCCAGTCAGTCGTAGGCACGTACACAATGTGCAGGTTACCTTGCAATTAAAAAGGAGTGGTTTTGAAGTTGGTCGTTAAATGTACAGACACGATGTCGTTTTGTGTGATATTTCGTAGGCGCAGAAATAAGATTCCAACAAAATTAATTTGTTATTTCTATAAATTAATTTCGACGATACCCTTCTTTTTTTATAAGGCGACACTAAAATTGTTGTACCTACTCGAAGGAGACGTTTGACATTTACGAAAAAAATATATAAATTAAATTAATTGACACGCTTAAAGTCAGTTGTTGTCATTGACCTCCATTTGCAGGTGCGTATATATGTTTCTGCATATGTGCTCACTGAAATGAAATGTCTTAGTTGGCTTAGAGAAAAGATGGCTAATATTTACATTGTCTGTGTAATAACATGGGTTTTAGTGGTGGTTCTCATATGGTTTAGATAAACAGAAGTTAAATAGTGTCTGCATTATGTATTAAGTAAATATTTAAATTAAAAAAAAATTACAAAACCGATTGTCTAAAAAGCGAATTAAAAAGATAAAAACAAGATCTGCAATGTGCATATATTGCTAGTTTCAGTCTATAAATATTGTTTTGATGAGCCCTACACGTTTCTAAGTAGGTTTATCCTATTTAACAATATGGAATATGTACAAATCCTATCTACACAACTTTGGGACCTATATTAGGTTACTGTTCACAAATTGTTAGGGATGTGGGATGTTCTAGCTTTAGCAAAATGCGAAGATTAGCTCAGGATAGGAAAGAGTGGAGGTGTGTATTCAATCAGTCTTAAGACTTAAGACCCTATGATGATGATGATTACTATTATTAAACGAAAATTACAGCTGTAAAATAATGTAGGATCTTGATTTTGCAACACCTACCGCCATTTTGTATTTTACGACCGCCATTTTGGTTTTATTAAAACAAAACCTAGATTTACACAAATCAGTAGACACCTCATTGATTAAAATCCGTAAAGCCGATTGGATGTTTCCAAGGAATAAAGAATTCCACATAAAATAGCCTAAAACCTATCAAAAACAACCGTCTATTTAAGGCAATAATAGCAGCGTATGTCTCTAGAAGGACTTCTAAACAGCAGGTTGCCTATACTCTTAGATTTAAGTTTAAAATATCCAATTGTTTGGTTATAAAACCGTTCTGAATTTTCCGAATCCATTTACAAACAGTTGAAGAGGGATGATCGATTAGATAAATAAACAAAAGATTTTGTTATTGAACGCGATTTGAAATTCATAGATAGTGAAAACAATAGCTAATAATAAAAATAGTGTAGGTAGAATAAAAACACTCTGTAGTTTCTTCGATTTTTTATAGATTTGTCAATTGTTTGAGAAGGTGCCATTTGTAATATTAAATATTAGGTATAAGTATACTAAAAATGCAATAAATTCCTACTTAATGTAAAATGACTACTAATAATAGTCAGTTTAACATCTGTTTTGTGAAGTGGAACCCAAAGCTGTTTCTTTATTATTTATTGTTATTTATGTATACCTACGGTTAAAAATATTGTGACAATATTTTTATAGTAATGGTGTTGTAGTTTCTATAGAATACTTGTATAAACGCTTTCAAAACAGTCGCGGTCGCTCATGATTGCTTTTCTATTAATAGAAAGTTGTTCACGGATCTGCGTTTCGTTACAGTAAACTTAAAACGTTCTTTCTACATTGGAGATATCGATGATGCGTCAAGAAAGGAACTTTTTCTCATGCCTGCATACTCTGCTCAAACGAACCAGTGAACGGTATAATATCGCGATACATTAACATCAGAATTGGAATAATTGTCAAAAATGCTTTTTAATGACTTTTAATTTGCGTTACGTTTTTAAAAACGAGCAAGGTTTTTTCGGAACGAACCACTAAGGTGGCAAGGATATATCTATCTGGTAAATTTCCGAGAAAAAAGGGACCATTTCTTTTTCTTTAGTTATTCACAAGTACATTGTAAACTCTATATAACGACACTTAAGGGACTGAACATTTTTCGGCGTTATAAAGAGTGGTCGTTAAATGGAGAGAAATGAAAGATATTATTTTACTATTCTATAGATAATAATATGCATTTACCAATATAGTACATATTTTGCACACGAACATTATTATTCATACATTGCGTATAGCCTGTTATCTTCGTCTGATGTTTTTTGCTGCTCCAATATTTTAATTGTATTTTGTTACGTATCTCACTCATATCTTGAGATACTGCTGGATCAATTTGATTCTATAAAAAGTATTTTTTTAATAGTTTCGCTTCATCAAGTGCTTGTTTGACAGGATCGTCTTCTTCAACAACGTACACAGCTGCAGTTCTTATCTATTTCGGCAACTTAGAAAGTACTGCTCAATGATTTATAATGCCGCATTGTTGTCGTTAAATAGAGTGAGCGTGACGCTATATAGAGTGTAATATTGTATAGAAAACAATGTAAGCCAACTAAGTCAAGCAATTTCAACGTTTTAAGGAGTTTGTCGTTAAATCGAGTGACGTTATAAAGAGTTTACACTGTATTTCAATAAATTTTCGGTAATTATCTAGAATTAAGGTTCCAGACCAAAATCGCTCCAAAAGTTTTTCATAGATTCCGAACATAATAAAATTGGATATTAAAAGGTGGGGAGGCAGTTTTTTATGACTTTATTATTAAAAAAAAATTTTTTTTGAATGATTTTTCAAAATTCAAATCACACTTCTAAACTGTAGGTATGGGAGGAGATGTGTGTCTCGCCCGCCTCAAATATAATCATTGAACCCTCAGAAATGACTAGAAATCGATGAAAAAATTTTTGAGGCGATTTTGGTCTAGAGCCAAAGTCTAAGAATTGTATGAAATTCCGATATTGTACTAGGAAAAGTATAAAACCAATGCTTTCTATGAATAAAATACTCTTACATATCAGCCCGCTTCAGGCGGACAGGGACTGCGGGCAGGGGTATTAAATAAACTTCAATCAGTCATAAATCTACCTAATCTACCAAACAATGTCGTCACCAATGCAGGTAATTATCCAGAATTGGGACAATTTTGAAAAATTATCATTCAAAAAAAATTTTTATTTATGAAGTCATAAAAAACTGTCTCTCCCACCATCTAATATCAATTCCATTAGGTAAAATGACCGGAAATCGATGAAAAAATTTTTGGAGCGATTTTGGTCTGGTGCTCCAATTCTGGACAATTACCGACATTATAATTAGTATTTGTTGAATAATATAAGAAAATTGGTTCCTATACAAGGTGTTCCACAACATTACACTTTCTTTAATGCAAAGTCCAAAAATGAAATAATATACCATCAAAAACGTGATTTTTAGATATGGTTTATTAGTAGATTTATCACAGAAACAATTTTACGTAAGAAGTTGCAAATGATAAACAATATTACCTACTCATACTATGCACCTGTTCATACAACCAAAAAAAAAAAACAATTGCAGAACATTTACAGGTAACTTGCTTCCTACCTGGTGTGCTACCACATCACACATTTTCTTTTTTAAATGCAAAGTCCAAAAATGAAATAATATGCCATCAAAGACAATGTTGTAGATATTGTTTATTAGCAGGTCTACCACGAAAACAACTTTAAGTATGAAGTTGCAGATGATAAACGATATTAGTCATACTATGTACTTGTTTATACAACAAAAAATAAAAAAAACCAATTGAAAAACATCGATAAGTAATTTGGAAAACGTTGGAAAAAAAATCCCATTAATATAAAGAAGTAACAACTAAGCTGAGATCATGATCATGATTAAAATTTCTTACTGTACATTTGTTAGGATTTCCATGATACATACCATTCAACTAAAGGAAAAACGCAAAAAGTAAAATTGTAAACTCACTTTTTCCATTTTTGAAGATTTGCATTTTGATGCTGGCGTTCCACTGCACCTTAGATGTAGACCGCCATCTTTGAAACATCCTTCACACTGACTTCAGTCTCCCACAGCTAATTGTCTCAGAAACCATCATGCCACACGGAAACCTGCAATTTGAAAAAATATTTTTTAGTAGTTAACACTTTAAAACAGTCAAATTTTAAGATTAAAACGAAAGGGCAAATTATGAAAGTTTTTCTTTTTAATTTGTTTTCACGCTGAATTATCTGACTTCTGTTTTGGTAAAAATATAAAACAAAGGATATTGTGGGGTTGACTCACTTTTAACAAAAGAAAAAGACTTACAGGAAACACCTTTGTATAATTAGAACGTTCAAAATTGGCATTTAAAACTGTCACATTAGCTTTCTTCTTTCAACTTACTAACTAGACTACAGCGGTTGCTGATAGAACGTCCACTTTTACTCATGTCAGACGTTCTAGGGAAAAGAGATGTCAGGTAGGAATTGCAGCGGACACTAATAAATAAAAAGGAATAACATTACACCAATCGAAGTGTAACAGAAAGTGATGCAGACTAGCAGAATTTGAGCATGTTGCCAGAATCGGACTTTAAAGAAATTTCAACATTCTTAGAAATTTACGAAAGCAAAGACACTTGTTTAAAGATATAATTCTGACCAGGCAGTCAAGGGTGTTAAAACGCAGCAAATGACTACAGTCCTAAGTGGAAACAAGAAAGATAATACGTCCATTCTTATAGATAATTTATTGCAGACTATGCCAATTTTCATCGTCTAAACTATACCACAAATTTTACAAAAACATTAAGTCAATAGTTCCTTTGGTGCAAAGTGCATTATAATCAACATTTATACAGATATGCGAAATTATCGATTTGTTTACCTTAAATTTTGCATTTTACATCAAACAAAAAGATAATTAATAATATAATAAATTAAACATTGGTGTTCCGAACTGTTCGACCGAAGAAATAAACAAATTTAAATTATTAATTCGTTTTGGTCCTCAGTTTGAAGCTTAAAATTTAAAATTCATCGGGGAAAAGGCGATACCTGGTTTAAATTTTAAATGTTTTTACATGTTAAAAATGTGAACGATTTTATTCTAATCTGCATACGTATACGATTTGAGTTTGGGCAGGACTAAAATGCTTGCTGGTAGATTTATGTGAACCATTTATTTGTCCGTTGTTGTGTTATTTAAATAAATGGGAATGCTGAATAAGTTATTGCAAGAGTTTCGGTAAGCAGGACGGTCGACTGTTTATAAATAATAAGTCCACGGTGGACCTTCAGGTAGAAAAGAAATATCCACTGAAATATCTCAAAAGACAATGAACTTTTTATTTCTTGCAAAGTAAAGAAAGCAAATCAAAATTTTTCGTTGAAAAAAATAGAAAGTCAGTGACCATAATTGTAATCTTGTTATGTAGATTAGATCTTTTGAAAATCTTGATTGTATCGGAACTTATTAATGTTGATATATTGATAAGTCAACTTTTTTTAACGAAAAATATAAAACTGATGTATTTAGTAAAGAAAGGGTTGGAGTTGAATAGTATAAATTCAAAGGTTATGGAATTTGGGAATACCAGATGAAGAAGATGAAAGGAAAAAGCAAAATAGTATAGAAGGGAGTGGAGATAAAAGTAGTATGGAAGGGAGGGGAGACAAAAAAAAATGAGGAAGTTTGGGATAAATGCTGAGTGATAAAAATAGGGATAAGATGAACATTACCGATCAAATGGCAAAAGGAAGGGAAATGTATTGTTAGAAATGTCATAATAAGTTCGATTGGGGTAGGAAACTGATGTTATTTGTGTTTGATGGGGTAGAAATATGGAAAATTAGAGAAAAGTACGCCAAATTATATAATAAGAAAGTAAGACTAATTGTGGGATGATATGAGAAGAAGCGATAAAAGGGATAGTAAAATGTGAAAGGTTGGGAGGTTGGAATATTGGAAAGGAAATATGGGGGAAGACAGGAAATAGGGACGAAAAGAGATTTAAAATCAATCAGGAATAGGTGAGGGAGTGGTCGACAAAAAGGATAAAAATAGGGGAACTGAAGAGGAACGGGGAAGGAAGGGGAGAGAATCTATGAAAAAAAGGAGTCAAAATATGTAGTGAGGCTGAGGGAGATTTTGTGGAGGGATTGGCAAGGGGACTGGATACCACGGTACTTAGAAGATGGGAGAGAATGTATAAAAAAAAGAAGTCAAGATATGTAGTGGGACTGAGGGAGATTTTATGGTGGGACTGGCAAGGGGATTGCATGCCACGGTATTTAGGAGATGTTAATAGTATAGGAAATGTAACAAAATAACTTTATGTTTTAATAAAAGTTATAAAATTGATGTAAGAGTATAAGTTTTCACACCAGTCTCTTTGATGAGAATTTTCCGGGCTGATGAGTCCATTCCAGACGTTTTGTCAGAATCTACATTGACACTACCGAACTCTTCACGAAAATCATTATTGTCTCCATTGAAACTGTCCAATGTTGATTTGGACGAAACGTCTGGATGATTTTAAAATTCCATTAGACCACAGCTCGATAACCTAGAAAATTCTCGTTAGAAATTTGAAATTGTTTTTGTTTTTACTTTCAGTATTCACGCATGTAAGTAATTCTAGTGGATTACGTTTACATGAAAAATAGAATTTCAATACACAAAAGTAAATACCGTTGCGTAATATCTTCGATGTACTCATATACACATGCATAGGTAATATAATTTGAACTTTGTGGAAAAGTTCACATTGGCTATTCATGTTTATCACTATAAATAATCTGTTGGAATGTATGGTATCATCATTTGATTTGACAAATAATTCATTCATTTTTGGCACCTACAAGTTGTTTGTTTAGAACACCAGCTTAGTGCTAGAAAACCATGCAATAAAGTTGAAAGATTTGATGTTTATAATTACAGAGACATTTACATTCGACTGTGTACTTTGATGGTTGTAAAAACCACATGGTTGAAATGTCACATACCAGACTTAACATTACTTCCTTGGCAGATTGTTGTGTTTTGTGTTACTATTACTTTCGCAGTGTACCGTTCTAATAAAGGACGAATAACAACAAGGACCAATTTCCGTCCCATACTGAAGGATTATTTTGAAAAAATATACATTTTCTGTAGATACATTAGTCTTTATCAGCGTGATAGCAAAATAGCATTGATCGGAAAAACTACAATGCAGTAATATTTTATAGCACACTGAATTAGACTGGTAGAGATGATTCAATATGGTACAGACCTTGACCTTGGATTGCTATAAACCATAACCGTCACCTTTTACAATTTATCTGAAACTTCATCCCTAGTGTGTCTAGGTTTGTTAGAATCAATGGAATAACAGCCGAGTCAATGTTTTTCAAATGCACACTATGAATGCAATCAGGTCCACCATCTGAAGGCTCATGTCATTTTAAACGACCCATACATCATTTTCTTTAAAATAATGGATTTTCTATAAATATTTCGTTGTGTTTCATATGGAGAACACATACAAGAAGCAACTTATTTTTGTTTAACTAAGGTTCTTTCTTCAGTGCATTCAGTGCATACTTACAACTTAATCTATAAAAGACATTGAAATGTTTGCAATAAATGCATAATATTTAAAAGTATTATACTATTCTTACAATGCTATTTTGTTACCAGACATGTGGTGTAGGTACTTGAAGAAATGTACAAAATATGTTTATACTCTCAGAGTAAAAAATTTGAGTAGGTACTACATTCAATTTAATTACATTATCTCTTAAAAGTATTAATTTTAATGTAAATTTGTATTTCTGTTAATAATTTCCCATCAAAATCCAATTTTCTACAGTTCTTTGAATATAATTCTTCTTTATTTTAGACTGAGAATAGAATTTTATTGAATTTCAAGTCAGTTTTACAAATAACTTGCCGAATTTATTTTGCTAGCAAGAATAACTCAAATGTGACTGATAGAATTCAAATCAGTGATGTTTTTCTCTTTTTTATTAGGTTAGGTTACGTTATTTATTTTTTTATTAGGTCCAAAATCGAACAAAGCTTTACACAAATTCAATGCATATACGAAAAATGAAAACTAAACAAACCTTTCTTAGCCATTCATATCAGGGTGTACGATTAAATAAATAATATTTCAAAATTATTATGCGGTATACCTTTGCTTATTTGTAAAAGAATTATTTGTTAAACTTGTTTCTAATTAGAGAAAACATAGCAGTCGATTAGTGTTGCAATGGAGATAGATAAAAACCCCTTCTAAAACAATTATCAAAATTAGTATCTTCCCTAACTACTGAACACATTTATTTACCACGTTTGCAAAAATAAAATATTAGATAAAGGCTATACACTATAATAATAATTAATAGAACTTAATGGTGCATTTTAATTTGTTCCTGAAAAAAATTATAACATGCAAAAATTACGCAATGATGACTCACCCTAAATTGACGATCCATGCAAAAATGCACTCAATAAATATTTCAGAGTTCAAAAAACACACCCGTCTATTACAACTGAAAACACATGACTGATTTCGTAATAAAAGCTATTCTTTCTTTGAGCAGCAATCGATAAAAATAATACACATTTATCTACATAATATATAATATAACCTTCCCGCGACCGTCAAGCCTAATCTTACAGTTTAAATAAATTGAGGCCATGAATAATACGACTTGTAGCATCATAAAAACAAATATAGAAGGGCTTACGACCCTTATTTATACGTGTATGTACCACAGGTCCTAATAATTTTAAGAAACGAAAGGGGTTAAAACACATATTGAAATAAATGAAAATATGGCATTATTTTTCTTTACAAAATTTTCTTTTCTTTTGTTTTCATGAGATATTGTTTTAGATCAGTGATTCTCAAAGTGGGGGTCACGAAAAATATTCGGATTGTTTGGTCAAACAAGAGATAAATTATTAATTTTTATTAATTTCGATAATAAATCTGCTATTAATTATCAGTGTTTCAAAGTAGGTAATTAAACAAACGAAAAAATACCTCTTTCTGAGTTTACATTTAAACTCTCCTCAACGGGAAATCTTCTTTATATAATAAACCTATTCTTCGGACCAAAAAATTAAAGAAATCGTATGAAAAATAGCAGAACTCATAATTTTCACAATTTTTCATTTTTACCATGATCGTTTTAAGTTGAGTATTACAAAGTTACTGTGTTAGCGAAACAATTGTTGGTGGTAAAAATAAAAAATTATGAAAATTACCAGTTGTATTTAATAAACAGTGTTTTACACAATAGCCTATTTCGAAGCTAATATGTTTAGGGTTTACTTATCTGCAAAAAGACTAGTTTTTTACTGGTATAAATTCTACATGGTACGTATTATTACGCATAGAAGTTTTTTTCTGGTTATTTATTGGATTATTCATGTATGTTACATATTTTTTTGTATGTTAATAATACCCGCTCTATGCTTATAATAATATCAGGTTTTCTTGTTTCACGATTTCTTTTTTTTTACACAATTTCTGTTATTATGAAATATAAAAACCGAGTTCACTATTTCTTTCATTCGTAATTTTCCATGAAGCTCAATAAATGTAATAATAACGCCGACTTTTTTATTTGCGTACGTAATTCATCGTATTCCATCATTCTGTTCGCAATTTCTCCAGTTTGAAATTACCTGTATTATTTGAATTAAACGGTTTGATTCTTCTGACCTATGATTCCACGGATCGTAAGAAACTAAATAACAGTCTTTTCCCATATATACCAACCCATAAAGACAAATAAATTATCGGGTAGTCAAAGCAAATATTTGCTATAGTAGATACCTTATCATTAGCAAAGGGTAATGGGCAGAAAATAAGCAGAATCAGATATTGCTTTTTACACTGTCTTCACTTATTTTTCGCTTGAATTCCACAGGTGAAATGAACAAAGACTTTTTAAGTACATTGTTTTTATGCACTAATTACGGAAGAAATCCAGTGGAAAATTAGAGACCCGTCTTTGTCTGGTAAAGAGAAGACTTAAAAGAATTACAGTTATTTTATTCAATATACATATAGCGCGATTTTAACGTTTCCTTGAAAAGGTGAGTTTACAATTCACGTTCATTTTCCACTATTTATTATACCAAAATTTCATTGTAATAGTAATGATAAGAGTGATAATATGGTAACAATTAAAACAGCATAAGGACCGATAATTAACCACAAAAGTAAACGTAGATGTAATAACAATTACATCACGTGTGGTTTGCACTGAACAATTGCGAACCGAACGTTTCGCTCGCTACGTCTAAACCCACCTTTAGTAAAGAGTCAAAAATCGAAGCAAGCTTTCGTTGTCACGTAGACGGATTGTTGACAATACTGCATTGATGAATCGTGCAATTAGTTGAAAATATATTATAATTATCATTAGATACGTTCTGACAAAGTTAAACATCATTAATAGATGGAATGTAGCCATAATTATTCCCTTGTGGGTATGTCTTATTCTGTAATTTTATTGCTTATGCCGAGGTGTAACGTATAAAAAGCAAATAATAGATAGAAAGAGCAGAGGGCGTTATGGAAGTCAATAAGAAGTTGAACTAGTTAGAGACAAATTAGAAGCAGAAACAGGAGTTAAAAGGGGCAGAGATAGATCTAGATTTTAAAGATAAGATGTAGTTTGCTTTAGCTATCGAGAAATGTGAATGTTGACTCAAGATAGGAATACGTAAATGTGCGTGTTCAACCATTCTTTGGATTGAAGACACTATGATGATGATGACTGAGATGTATTTAGATACTTTTAGATAATTAAGTAAATATATACCTAGGTACTTAGTGGGATTCTGTTTCTTTTTTGTAGATATGATTGCATAGTTGATTATTATGAACTTTAAATTACGTTGAAGTTGAAAGTAAATAAGTAAAAAAAAAAGAGATAATTTTCTCATAATATTACAAAAAAGACTGAACGTGGGTGAAGCAAGCGTTCAAGCATGCCCATAAAATTCAAATTTGAAAAAGCAGCGATCATCAGGAAAATTAAACACTTAGAAATGTAAACTATGAGAAAGCTACGAGAATGTCAATGGATTACATAAGCGTGAAGAAATAGGAGGAAGTGTCATTAGATTATAATAATATACAAATGAATAAACCTAGAACGCTTTTAATAAACGGTACTTAAATTTTAATGTAACATTAATTAAAAAAGTGGAAGAAATACGTTAAACCGGTTATGTTCTGGCGTTCCAAAGACTGACAATTAGTAAACCTATTACCAATATGAGAAAGACGAGGCCCATTTTGAAATGTTTTTCATTGTTAGACGAATAACCTGATTTAGATGAATATGGGCTGTGGTTCTCAAAAATTTGGATGTACTTAATATAAAATTTTTGTAAAAATATATTTCTGTATATCATCTAAACAAGTTGTACGTAAGATAGTTTTTCATTTCTGAAATATTAAGTGTCTCTTTGTCATTTTAATTTTCGAATAAGCTTCATATCTAAAAATATTTTCAAATAATCTTGAAACTAAGTAAATACTTACAGTTAAAATTGTAAGGGGTGTTATCTTATTTTACTTTTGAAAATTGTGTAATGTTAAAAATGGTATCTTCCAGTTTGTCACGTTTCATTTCAAGATTTGTTCCCATTTTGTAATCTACTACGAATTACGTCCTACTACGTATTTCATAGTTTAATTTATGTGCTTTTGTGTATAGCGAACCCTTGTCTAATACCCTCTATAAATTCATAAAATTTTGTGTTCCCTTCCCTTTGGAGTCCAAAACCTCTATTACTTAAAATAAAAACCCTCTATAACTTAAACAAATAATTTTGGGCATCGCACCTCAGTAAGCAGTGAAAAATGGTTTGAATCGGGAGAAAGTCTTCTATGTAAAAGATGAAGAATTGCTGAATTTCCTAATTTAGAAAAATGTTTGTTTACATGGTTTAGACAGTGTAGAAATATGTAAAAACATTAGTGTTAGTGGACCTATACTAAAGGATAAAACTGAAAAAAAAAACCTCAATAACTCAAATTATTTTACGTTTCCCTTGGTCTTTATCTTATCTACTGTATTTCAAATACTTCAGTTAAGACTAAAATATCAGTAGAAGCGACTTACTACCCTAACTCGATATAATATACACTTATAAGGAGCAGCTTCGGTTTGGTGGTTGATCTATTAACCACGGTTGAGATTATTTCCTTTTATTTTAAAATAAAATGATTAATCTAAGAATTAAAAACATAAAGACTAGCCAAAACTAGAT
>NW_020442465.1:1482901-1485768 GCF_000699045.2 Agrilus planipennis
TTTCATTATTGATTTCACAAGATTATTTTGACAATTTTCATACACTATAATTCAAATAAAATTCAATAAAATAATTATTTTCAAGCGGGTGGAGGGGGGGATTTACCTTTGAATATTGTTTAATAATGACTATATAAATATTTATATTCTTATAAATGTATAAAAATTGGCATATTTATTAACTTTGAACCCCTATAACTTTTTATGGGGGTGAGACCGCCATGAACTTTATGGTACAGTGGTGGGGGAGATCTCCTCTTTCGATCCCCCGAAGGGGGTGGGGGCCATCACCTAGACCCTTACCGCCTGTTGCTCTTATCACTCTTCTTCCTCTGTATCATCCCTACATTTTTAAGTATATTTAATATTTTATACCATTTAACATTGTCAAAAACATTTATTTTAAAGCGGCAAATTCTACTATATACGCGCTCTTTCCTTTTTCTATTGTTATCCGTGAAACAAAAATGGTCTTCGCATTCCCCTATTTCTCATCAACGCAAACTGGCCTACCCCTAGTAGTTTTTCCGCCATTTCTTCTGCCTCTCTCTGTACGATTCTAGTTAAGATATTTGACGCATGGAAAATTAAGATAATACCATACATATAATTGACGTGCAAGTTGAGCTGCTTTCTCTCTGTTAATGCTATTTTCTTTTCATAATGCGGCACGTTTTATCACGTACCTATACCATCATACATAATAATTTGTGCGTCCGTGTATATTATACGTACGTATAAACTGCTTCCGATCTCACACTACACGCACGTCAGGTTAGAGCTTAATCGGCGGATGCACACTCGTATATGTTTGTATTCATATTTTATTATGCAACGCTGCTGTAGAATTATATGCTAAACCAACATCAGATTTATTTATTCGACTGATTAAGAAATACAGTAATATTATTAATTTCATCTGTTCTGACCGACATAAGCGCCGCGTGGGAATCGATATACACTTTTTTTTTGTAAACAGTTCTTCTCCTTGAATTGTTAATAAGTAGCAATATTAATTAAACGTCGACGAATNGTAAATAAGTAAAAAAAAAAGAGATAATTTTCTCATAATATCACAAAAAAGACTGAACGTGGGTGAAGCAAGCGTTCAAGCATGCCCATAAAATTCAAATTTGAAAAAGCAGCGATCATCAGGAAAATTAAACACTTAGAAATGTAAACTATGAGAAAGCTACGAGAATGTCAATGGATTACATAAGCGTGAAGAAATAGGAGGAAGTGTCATTAGATTATAATAATATACAAATGAATAAACCTAGAACGCTTTTAATAAACGGTACTTAAATTTTAATGTAACATTAATTAAAAAAGTGGAAGAAATACGTTAAACCGGTTATGTTCTGGCGTTCCAAAGACTGACAATTAGTAAACCTATTACCAATATGAGAAAGACGAGGCCCATTTTGAAATGTTTTTCATTGTTAGACGAATAACCTGATTTAGATGAATATGGGCTGTGGTTCTCAAAAATTTGGATGTACTTAATATAAAATTTTTGTAAAAATATATTTCTGTATATCATCTAAACAAGTTGTACGTAAGATAGTTTTTCATTTCTGAAATATTAAGTGTCTCTTTGTCATTTTAATTTTCGAATAAGCTTCATATCTAAAAATATTTTCAAATAATCTTGAAACTAGGTAAATACTTACAGTTAAAATTGTAAGGGGTGTTATCTTATTTTACTTTTGAAAATTGTGTAATGTTAAAAATGGTATCTTCCAGTTTGTCACGTTTCATTTCAAGATTTGTTCCCATTTTGTAATCTACTACGAATTACGTCCTACTACGTATTTCATAGTTTAATTTATGTGCTTTTGTGTATAGCGAACCCTTGTCTAATACCCTCTATAAATTCATAAAATTTTGTGTTCCCTTCCCTTTGGAGTCCAAAACCTCTATTACTTAAAATAAAAACCCTCTATAACTTAAACGAATAATTTGGGCATCGCACCTCAGTAAGCAGTGAAAAATGGTTTGAATCGGGAGAAAGTCTTCTATGTAAAAGATGAAGAATTGCTGAATTTCCTAATTTAGAAAAATGTTTGTTTACATGGTTTAGACAGTGTAGAAATATGTAAAAACATTAGTGTTAGTGGACCTATACTAAAGGATAAAACTGAAAAAAAAAACCTCAATAACTCAAATTATTTTACGTTTCCCTTGGTCTTTATCTTATCTACTGTATTTCAAATACTTCAGTTAAGACTAAAATATCAGTAGAAGCGACTTACTACCCTAACTCGATATAATATACACTTATAAGGAGCAGCTTCGGTTTGGTGGTTGATCTATTAACCACGGTTGAGATTATTTCCTTTTATTTTAAAATAAAATGATTAATCTAAGAATTAAAAACATAAAGACTAGCCAAAACTAGATTTACTAAAAAAAAAGTAATTTAACTGACGAATCACGATTTATTGTCAACGTTGCTATTGATATTGCTTTGGGCGTGCCGATGGGATCAAATAAAATTGTGTGCTAGTTTTGATAATAAATTACTGACTAAGAATCTATTCTTAATACTATTCTATTCATCGCTAATCCTAATCTCATTCAAAGTCAATAAATCAATTAGCTTTGGTAAGAAAAAGAACGTATATTTCGTTTCAAGAAGTTAGAGATATGCCCCTTCCCGTTATTAGGATGCGCCGTAGCATAATTCCAAATTCAATCATATATGTCTGCGGAGCTCATTTCTCCACCGATCATCGGGCGAGAACTAGACAAAAGTGTACAGTACCATTTGCAAAATTATTTAAACTGCCTCGTTAAAATTTAAGAATATGCTTTATTTAAATGCATATTTAGCCAAAAATAATAACAAGTGAATTAACTTAACG
>NW_020442465.1:1490899-1492973 GCF_000699045.2 Agrilus planipennis
ATTTTATTATGCAACGCTGCTGTAGAATTATATGCTAAACCAACATCAGATTTATTTATTCGACTGATTAAGAAATACAGTAATATTATTAATTTCATCTGTTCTGACCGACATAAGCGCCGCGTGGGAATCGATATACACTTTTTTTTTGTAAACAGTTCTTCTCCTTGAATTGTTAATAAGTAGCAATATTAATTAAACGTCGACGAATTGTCATTAAAGCAAATTTTGCAACAAATATAAATTCTAGAATAAAATAAAAAGAGGTCACTTATATGTTTGCGAACAGTTAATTAAGAAATCGGAAAAAGGCTAATAAAATAATTCGAAGTGGTCTGTATTTTGTTGAAACTGCTAGACGCGGATCGCGATTTCGATCTTTTTCGATCTCATCAGCGCGTCGCAGACAGCTCCGACAGAACACAGACCAACTTTTAGCTGCTGTCGTAACAGCGCGTTTTAGAAAATACCACAAATGGCACGGTGAACGCCATCTGTAGTACGATGCTACATTTAAGGATTACGTATGCTCCAACAAGGTCCATTTAAATATATGGATATCTACTTGCTGAAACGAATCCCGGCGTAGCTAACCTCCGCGCTGATGAGATCCAAAAATATCGAAATCGCGATCCGCGTCTGGCGGTTTCGACAGAATACAGACCACTTCGAATTATTTTATTCGATTATGGTAACGTGCCTAATAGTATTAGTATTAGAAAGAATAGGAGAATAGAAGACTCTATGAAAGTCAATAAGAAATATGCGAGATATGTTGGCAAAAACGGGAGTTAGGAGGGGTAGAGGTAGACCCAGATTAAATTACTGTTCGCATATAATTAAGGATGTGGGTTGTTATGGTTTTAGAGAAATGCGAAACTTAGCTCAGGATAGGTAAGAGTGGAGGTGCCTCTCCAACCAGTCTCAGGACTAACGACTTTACGATGATGATGGTGATATGAAATCTATTACATAAAGACCAATTTAAGCCACTGGGTGTATGATGTTGCCATCATCATAATACGTTGGATACGCACCTCCACTCTCTCATATCCTGAGCTAATCTTGGCGTTTTCCTAAAATAAAATATCATACATCCTTAACTAATCTAGGTTTACCTCTCCTCCTCTTGGCTCCTGTTTCTGTTTCTAATGTCTATAACTATCCCTTTCTGCCTGAGAAGGGTCCTACTAACCTATTCCGCCTATTTCTTATTGATGTTTTGAGCGCTTCTAACTTTTTTCTGCCGCACCCACCGTCTATGTTTCGCACCCGTACAGCGCCATCCTCCAGGTATACACTTTATTTACTCATTGTCTACTTTTTCTGCCCTTGCATACCTGTATTTCTGTATTACTTTTTACATAATATTTGAATGATGTAACTGTAATTTGTTTTNTACGTTTCCCTTGGTCTTTATCTTATCTACTGTATTTCAAATACTTCAGTTAAGACTAAAATATCAGTAGAAGCGACTTACTACCCTAACTCGATATAATATACACTTATAAGGAGCAGCTTCGGTTTGGTGGTTGATCTATTAACCACGGTTGAGATTATTTCCTTTTATTTTAAAATAAAATGATTAATCTAAGAATTAAAAACATAAAGACTAGCCAAAACTAGATTTACTAAAAAAAAAGTAATTTAACTGACGAACCACGATTTATTGTCAACGTTGCTATTGATATTGCTTTGGGCGTGCCGATGGGATCAAATAAAATTGTGTGCTAGTTTTGATAATAAATTACTGACTAAGAATCTATTCTTAATACTATTCTATTCATCGCTAATCCTAATCTCATTCAAAGTCAATAAATCAATTAGCTTTGGTAAGAAAAAGAACGTATATTTCGTTTCAAGAAGTTAGAGATATGCCCCTTCCCGTTATTAGGATGCGCCGTAGCATAATTCCAAATTCAATCATATATGTCTGCGGAGCTCATTTCTCCACCGATCATCGGGCGAGAACTAGACAAAAGTGTACAGTACCATTTGCAAAATTATTTAAACTGCCTCGTTAAAATTTAAGAATATGCTTTATTTAAAAGCATATTTAGCCAAAAATAATAAC
>NW_020442465.1:1496637-1505344 GCF_000699045.2 Agrilus planipennis
ATTAATTAAACGTCGACGAATTGTCATTAAAGCAAATTTTGCAACAAATATAAATTCTAGAATAAAATAAAAAGAGGTCACTTATATGTTTGCGAACAGTTAATTAAGAAATCGGAAAAAGGCTAATAAAATAATTCGAAGTGGTCTGTATTTGGTTGAAACTGCTAGACGCGGATCGCGATTTCGATCTTTTTCGATCTCATCAGCGCGTCGCAGACAGCTCCGACAGAACACAGACCAACTTTTAGCTGCTGTCGTAACAGCGCGTTTTAGAAAATACCACAAATGGCACGGTGAACGCCATCTGTAGTACGATGCTACATTTAAGGATTACGTATGCTCCAACAAGGTCCATTTAAATATATGGATATCTACTTGCTGAAACGAATCCCGGCGTAGCTAACCTCCGCGCTGATGAGATCCAAAAATATCGAAATCGCGATCCGCGTCTGGCGGTTTCGACAGAATACAGACCACTTCGAATTATTTTATTCGATTATGGTAACGTGCCTAATAGTATTAGTATTAGAAAGAATAGGAGAATAGAAGACTCTATGAAAGTCAATAAGAAATATGCGAGATATGTTGGCAAAAACGGGAGTTAGGAGGGGTAGAGGTAGACCCAGATTAAATTACTGTTCGCATATAATTAAGGATGTGGGTTGTTATGGTTTTAGAGAAATGCGAAACTTAGCTCAGGATAGGTAAGAGTGGAGGTGCCTCTCCAACCAGTCTCAGGACTAACGACTTTACGATGATGATGGTGATATGAAATCTATTACATAAAGACCAATTTAAGCCACTGGGTGTATGATGTTGCCATCATCATAATACGTTGGATACGCACCTCCACTCTCTCATATCCTGAGCTAATCTTGGCGTTTTCCTAAAATAAAATATCATACATCCTTAACTAATCTAGGTTTACCTCTCCTCCTCTTGGCTCCTGTTTCTGTTTCTAATGTCTATAACTATCCCTTCCTGCCTGAGAAGGGTCCTACTAACCTATTCCGCCTATTTCTTATTGATGTTTTGAGCGCTTCTAACTTTTTTCTGCCGCACCCACCGTCTATGTTTCGCACCCGTACAGCGCCATCCTCCAGGTATACACTCTATTTACTCATTGTCTACTTTTTCTGCCCTTGCATACCTGTATTTCTGTATTACTTTTTACATAATATTTGAATGATGTAACTGTAATTTGTTTTTTTTTTAACCGTTGTTAAATCTGTAATTATCCAGAAAATATTGAAATTACTCTTACAAGATTACAAACAAATTTGTTAATTAGTTCCAAGCAATTAAATAATCACTAATTTGAATCATATAATTAAAGTATTGTCACACGTAATTGATGTAGTGTAAAGTACAAAAGGTGTCCCAATAGCGCGTGTAGGCGATAAATTGTGGTTTTATTATGAAATCGTTTTTAAGGTAATTTAATTTTACGAACTGCTGAAGGAAGAAAATATTCAAAATTTATCAAATAATGCTTTTTATGTTCAGTGTAATTTTACAATTTTTGCCATCAAGCTAATAATTTACCTATCCAACAAATAATTTCATGCACTTTTAAAATGGTTAGCTATAAACCAGCAATTAATTACGTATATATGTAGTGTTAAATTACACAATTACTGGTAAAGTGAATTTAAATAGTTGGTATATTAATTACCAATTAGTGGTTTCATTTTTTAAATGGGCTTATTCATTTAATAATGAACAAAACGGATCGGCAGTTTTGAAGAGGAAACGAAAGTAACGCTTCGATTGGTGTTTGCATAACGCCTTTTTAATTTATTTTCTTTTTAATTAATAAGTTACAAGAACAGCTACTCAAATTATGTAAAGGTTGCGTCAGTTACAACACATTTTATATTGAATGTTCGACTAATTTTATTTTAAAAGATTTCGTAAACGTCGTAACAATTAACTCAGATTATAGTTAAGCATAACATTTACATTTTAATTTCGGCGACATTTTCACGAGGTATATGCAACCAACAATACAACCGAATATAGACGTTTATACTTTTCTCCAATCGTTTACTTTTATCTCGAATACGTCAAAATTTAATATTTTGAATTAAAGATTCCGATTAATAATACATCATAAATCGGTTAAATCGATTGATTTTACGCATCCTTTACAGTATTTCTGCATTATTTAACCGAAAAGTAAAATTTTCGACGAAACCTTCATATGAAAATCACTAGTAAGTCATTTTCTAGTTATTGTATACATTGTATATGTATGTTGTACATGATACTTCCCTGTGTAATTAATAATTTGTTTATTATTAAAGAAAAAACTGATCCACATCTTCCTGTGCATAGAGAATATTATAATATATGTATGTATAACTAACGCATTGTTGTTGATTGTCACTTTGCCGCAACGCGTGCTAGATTTAAGTGAGTCAGTAGTTTATAAATGATATTTAGTGAGTGGAAATTAATACAGGAAGCGAAGAAAGAAAAATGTGTACGCATAATTGGTATGACAAAAAGCGAAACAAGGAAACGCTTAAAGAATAATAATAACAACTGTCGTAGAAATAACCTGGTTAACACGATGCAATAAAGGTTAATTTCACTCCTACATGTACATATTACACGACTGTTATAATTTATAGGTAAAAGGTACCTATTATATGAAATAGTATAAGAAACTTACTTTTAATAGTGGCTAATATTTAATATTTCTACCCACTACAGACTACCTCAAATTAATAAGGAAAAATTGTTGTTGCTGCTGGTATACCCTCGTCGGGAATCGAACCCGAAACTTTTTGACTACTAAGCTACTAGAGGTGCAAGGAGTAACAACGAAATATACCAGTTAAATTACGATTGAAAACAAGTCTCTCTACGGATGCTGGTCCCAGATGCTACAAAAGAAATTTGGACTCCCAAAATTAAAAAAAGCACAACAACCAAAAACATACACCTTAAGAGTTCTAAACTCTAGGACCTCCGCATTTAAAGCCTCAAAGCTCCCAGGGGGTATCTATTAGCACTACATAGAACGTAGATAACTGAAAATACCAAATAAACTATGTTATACAACAAGAGATATACAGCTCTGCTTGTGCGGAGTTATGAGAAGCAGGTATATCATACATTATTACAAAAGAAGTAATTTCTATAAATTTGTCTGACAGGCGACCGTAGAACTAATTAAAAAAACGAAATAATTATACAATTCACGCCTGGGTTGTTCAACTGTTCTTTTGAAAGTTAAGTTAGTCGAAAAAATGCATGACTCCACTTAATGAGGAACTAAATAATAATTAAGAACTGTGAAATATTTGAATCGAAAACCTAAAACGAGGAAAACCTTGGCACTGAGGCTAATATGGGAAGGCGAAGTCGGCAGTAAATTTTATTCTACTGATACAGAGCTAGTTTACTAGCTTAATAACACAATGGGACACAGTTTGTCAAACAGGAAACCTACTTTTCTTTCTGAGGAATAGTTAACTGCCGGCTTTGCCTTCCTAAAATGCGTCGTGAAAAATATTCTATAATTCTACGATAAGTATTATACTTAAATGTGTATGTCTGGAGCGCGGCGGTGTATCTACGGGTGCGAAACATGGACGGTTATAAGCGTTCGAAATGTGGTGTTACAGGCAAACGATGAGGATACCGTGGATAGAAGGTTTGAAATGAAGAGGTATTAGAATGAATAGTAGAACAGAGGACTCAATGGAAGTCAATAACAAATAGGAGGGATAGGATAGACAGTAGGACATCTTCTCAGGCATGAAAGTTCAGTCAGAGACATATTAGAGGCAGTAACAGGAATTAACAGGAGTAGAGATACACCTGAATTAGATTACTGTTTGCAAGTTAAGGATGTGGGATGTTCTACTTTTAGGAAAATGCGAAGATTAGCTCAGGATAGGAAGGAGTGAAGATGTAACCAGTCTTAGGACTGACGACCTTATGATGATGACATGTAGGATAGATGGTTTTATAATTTTTATGGTAATATTCAACTGCAAATTGTTCGCAAATTAAACATCTAATTATAATATATATATATATACATTCACATATATTTTGTTAAGGTGTGCACTGAAAAGTGATTGCTGTTGATTTTAAATTCAAATTGGTTCAACCTTCGACGATGTTATAAATGTAAGCGTCACTTTCACCTAAAGTGACAGAAGTCGTATAATAAAACAGTAATATTTAGTTGTTTATAACACGTTTTTTCGATGATTATTCTGCTATAGCAACAGTAAAAAATAACACAACGTGTTTTTAACACGCACCTTTCTTTATACGAGGGTGGATTGATAAGTTTCCGGCCTAACCAAGAGATGACGCCACTAGGCCTACCTTGAGGTGACATTCTATAGTACCATCCTTGGATAGCTTGTAGCNTAGACAAAAGTGTACAGTACCATTTGCAAAATTATTTAAACTGCCTCGTTAAAATTTAAGAATATGCTTTATTTAAAAGCATATTTAGCCAAAAATAATAACAAGTGAATTAACTTAACATTCTACACACCTATAAAACTTTTACTTTGTTTCTTTTTTTGTTAATTTATATACATTTTTGTTTTAAGAAATTGCTAAACATTTTCGTCTAGTACTGTACAGTTCTAGCCGATCTCCAACTTGTTCCAACTATTTCTGTCTTGCTCACGCCTAGTGTGTATTCTTTCTATCTTCGCGCAGATTTCTTTAAGGTCACAATTCTAACAAATTAAAATGGACTGTACCTACCTATTATACATAGGCACAACTATTTCTATTCATTGGTGCAAATTATTGCAGTGATTCGATTTCGTATTATAAAATGCGAGTAAATTCGATACGAATAACGGAAACTTGACTACATATGATGAAAGCTGAACTAATTACAAAAGTTACAAACACGCTTTTGTTCTGGTGGGTGCCATGTGGAGACCGAACAGGACGATCTCTGATCCACAGTGACTGACTGACTGACTGGCTTTGCTTTAGCCATCACGACCGAAATGACGATACCAGTAAATACCTGTACCATGTAACAAGCTGTTATTGAACTGTTCGAATTAAATCACGTCCATTCGACTGAACTGATCGGAATAAATAATTGTGACACAGAATATTGCAGACTTTTATGGATCAGTGCCATATAATACGTATCTCATATGCCCTATTTTAAACGGCTAGGAAATAAGTAAATAAATAGAACGTGAAATACAAGTTAATTTTACGATTAGTAAATTTTATTCATAAAAATAACACATAATAATGAATAACAATAAGAGCTTGAGCAGCAACGTATAGAGCAGTGAATATTAGGAAGGGAGTCTGACTGTTACCGCTACTTTTTAATCTATACATCAAAGTCGGGGTCAATATTATTAAAGACAGGACCATTGTAGGGATAAATATACAGGGGCGAAAGATTAGTATGCTTTGATTTTCTGATGATGTAGCAGTATTAGCATCTAGCAAGGATATCTTCAAATAGAATGGAAGCGGTATTGGCAAAACAGTATTGTATGACAATAAATAAAGGTAAAACAAAAATACTAAGAAGAAAAAGTAGGGAAAGAGCGAATATAAAGATAGGAGACGAAAAATCTATGAAGTGGCTGATTTTCGGTACCTAGGAAGTCAGATAACAACGACCAGTGGAAATATAAAATAGAGGATAGCGCAGGGTCCAGTAGCCTTCAAGGGAAAGAAGTCAATTCCATGTTTGCGAGCGGTTAACTTAGAAATTCGGAAAAGACTGTTAAAGGTGTTCATCTGGAGCGCTGTGCTGTAGGGGTGAATGATGACGATACCGTAGATAGAAAAAGTTAGAAATGAAGAGGATTCCACCTGTAAAAATTGATTTGCAGCAAAATTTTTTTTAATAGTTTGCTTCTAGAAACATCAAAACAACAGTGTATTAGTGTCATGGCCAAAACTTTCATCCTTTCTCGGGAATGGCCGCATTTTTTGATTGTATGAAATTATGATACGGGTCGTATTTAGAAGCACGATTTTGAAGATTTAATTGCATGCATTTAAGTAATATTGATTTTAAGCCCAAAAGAGATAAAAGTTTTGGGCGTGGGTTGAAAAAGGGAGCTTAAAGTAGTAGGTACATAACGTTAATATAGCCAATTGTTTTAATGTGTCTAGAAATAAACTACCAAAGAAAATTTTGTTGCAAATCAATGTTTACAGGTGTGTAATATGCTCTTGCATCATCAATGTAGCCACTCCATTTGAAATTTATGCCAATATGGGTAAAATCCCAAGCATGTGAATTTTCAAAATTAGGACTTTCCTCAATACAAAAGATAGCTGAATTTATCAGAGTAGAATTCCAATTGGTACTTAATGGACGAGTAGATCTTCAAGAAAAGAAAAGGTACAATCTCACAAGCTTGAGATTTTAGTCATCACATTCCTGATAAAGTGGCTACTTTAAAAACGTAATTTGATACATTTATTTAGATCCCAGAATCTAAATCTGCTTTTATTTGTGCGAAAACCTTGTTGTGCTGGTACAACATAGAAAAATTGTTTGTTTTATATTATATAACGACTTAAGCTACGTATAATACTATGTATTATCTGCCGTGTTGTTGAACTTTCGGTGCCTGATTAATTATTCATGACTTGTAATAACCCAATTTGAAATTTAATAGATTTAATAGAAACGGGGATTCCGGTGAAAAAGTACGGAAATGGTTAAATTAATTAGCATTAAATAAAATAATTAGTCGGACCATATCTAAAAATAGCGTTGCTAGACTATAATTAGAGCGGATACTCGGCAATTTCCTATTTTCTGTTGAATAACCGGGCGTTATTTCTATGTACGCCGTACATATAGATAACATAATTGTTTAAACAAATGTAAATATTTACTTACTTACAAGCTCTGATTATGCAACAACCACGTTTGTTAACTAATACAACAGAATAAAAGAATCAAAAATGAATAAACAGATACTGCAATTATGCAGTCCATATATGTTTATACGGGTACGGAAAAACTTCACCAGTGAACATAGAAATTATACATTTCTTTATCGGCATTTTCTCTTTTTAGCCATGTCTATTTCAAAATACAGTAGAACCTCTATAATTCGAACATCAAGCCAAAAAATTCGAGTTATAGTCTTTGACTTATCAAGCATTTTGACTTTTCATTAGACTCGTAGAGGTTAAAATTTATTCTAACCAATTTTTAGTTAGAGAGGTGAAATAAATGAAAGTTTTCTTCGAACTATAGAGGTAATGAGTTTCAAATTATCGAGTTGTAAAGGTTGTAAACTAAAACATTGCTATGTTCGAGATACAGGGGTCCAATATAATTTTTCGAGTTATAGAGGGAAAATATGTACCAAAATGGCTTGCAGACTCAGTGATTATTTCGACTACTATAGTGTTGAGATTTTGAATAATGAAAGTTTTGCAATTTGAAGGGAAGAGAACGAAATATTTTTTCGAGTTTTGAAAGTTTTCGACTTATCGAGGTTCGATTTAAAAAGGTTCTACTGTACAATGTATACCCATGTGGAAACATTGTTAAAGATTTTGAACGAATTTTTCTATCTCTCTCGAATCTGGAGCAGTAAGAAAAATCTAGTCAGAGAAATGGAAAAAATTCAATTTCATCAGTTTTGAATAAATGTAAAAGAATATTTATGTCAAGGAAACAAAACAAATTTTCGGTTTAGAATAGATTTTAAGTTATAGACGTTGGAGTTACACGAATTCAACTATAATTTAGGTTCTGTTACTATATAATATAAACAATCAAATTATATTAGTCTGCCTAATCAACTTTCGATGTGCAATACTTCTTTGAAAAGCTTCTTTAAAAGGCACTTACGTACTAAATATTTACTTTTCATTATAACGTTAAAAGTACAATTAACATTATTATTATTGCTTTTTTAATTAACATTCCATAATAGTGTCCCTCCTATGCTTGTTGTATAGGTATAAGGAATCAATATGTATGAATTAACGTACACCGAAACTCTTGGTTCTAGAGAGTTAAAATTTTGTACATACAACATAGGCGAGCACTAAGAGAGGATATGTTTTTAAAATTCGACCCATAAAGGACTGAAAAAAGGGTTCAACGTTTGGTGTACTGATCAAGGTACAAATCAAATCGTTTATGATCTTATACAACGGTATCTACTCTATAGATACGAAAAATCAGTCACTTCTTATAGTTTTTCGTCTCCCATTTTTGTATTCTCTTTTTCTCAACTTTTTCTTCGCTTGTATACCAGTATTTTTGCTTTAATTTCATTTATTTTCATACAATACTGTTTTGTCAATACCGTTTCCATTTTATATAAGACTTATGCTAATACTGCTATATCATCTGCAAATCTAAGCATACTAATCTTTTGTCCCTGTATTTCTACCACTAAGGTTGTCCTATCTTTAATGATGTTTATCGCGTCTTCAACATGTACATTAATAAGTAGCGACGACAGTGTACATCTTATCCTGTAACTGCCTGTTGCGGTAAAGGTCTAGCCTTCGAGGCTGGGGGTGGGTGGGATCGAAAGAGGAGGTCTCCCCTACCACTGTACCATAAAAAGTTCGTGGTGCGACAGTCTCACCCCCATAAAAAGTTATGGGGGTTGAAAGTTGATTATTTTGACAATTTTCATACACTATAATTCAAATAAAATTCAATAAAAAAATTATTAAATGTTTGAAATTATTGTTT
>NW_020442465.1:1511145-1536347 GCF_000699045.2 Agrilus planipennis
AGAGATTTGCGGACAATGAAGAAGTAATCGAAGCTGTAAATGGTTATTTTGAGGAGCTTGACGAATCAGTCTATAGAGATGGCATTAATAGACTGGAACACCGCTATGAGAAATGTATCAGCCTTGGAGGAGATTATGTTGAGAAATAAAAAAAAAAAATGTTTAAAAACCTTGTTTTTCTTGGTCAGGCCGGAAACTTATCAATCCACCCTCGTATCTACCGAAATAAACATAACGGAACATATTTTGGATATTTGGGCTTCTTCTATAACGCGAAATCTCTTCCAGTAAATAGAATATTCTTTTGTTTCCTTAGCATACAAAGGGATTATTTTTTTATTACCAATACCAAGACTGGGACTAAAAAATCAATACATTTTCTGCTATTGTACACAGCTCATTGTCGGTTATTTTGTGTCTAATATTTTTCTTCTTAAACTGGTATTTAGTATTGTCTTCCTTCACTTTAATGTCCCATTAGTTTAAAAGTTAAGTCGCACTCTAGAACTCGTTTTATTAAATTACATGTATTTACTTTTAATTTTTATTTTAAGGTTATTATGTAGAGAACGAGAACAATGTCTTCCAAGAACGCGGGTAACTACGTATATACGTTAGCAATTAGTCGCTTTACGTTTCATTAAAATTTAAACATTTTTAATTGTTTTACTTTCCGTTTCAGGATTCTTTTTGTTCTGCTGTGAACGTGGATGTAGCGAGGAAAATTACCCCGGTCGCTGAGTTCTTCCATCTAGAATTACAGGTTTGTTACATTCTTTGTAATTTTTATTTTAACCGCCTCATACATACAAATATATGCGCTATAATACATGAACTTTATGGTTTCTGGTTATTCTTTTATGATCTGTGACACAACATTACATTATAACGTAAGCGTAATTGTATTATTAGGTATGTTCGGGTCATTTTAGGAAGGCAAGGTCGTCGGTATTTTACACATAAATTGAAAACAAACTACATACTTTACTTACTTACATATTTTATGGTATTTTGTACGTAGGTGTGTATCGTTAGTGTAAGTCAATTTCGGAAGGCGATGTTTTAAATAAAATTTCAGCACAAATCCTTCTTAGAAATGAATTGTTTACTAATTTCTTGTGACAATCCTATACACAAGAACAAAAATATTTGACAAAATAAAAAGAGAGACTGTTGTATGCTGAATAATGTGTAAAACATGGTTGTAAACCTCTTCTATTGCAATTAATGGATTTACTATTGACTTCGCCTTCTTAAACTGACTTGAGTATATCTTTCTTAATTCCATTGATTTTGAGAGTATATCTCACAAATTTCTCATTTTATAGCTAGCAGAATCTACATTTGCATATTCAAAATTTATCTCGAATATGGATAAAACACTTATCGTTTGACCTATTTTTATAAGCTTATTGTTACTGCCGCGTAAAGTGAAACTTCTGAAGAAGCCGCAGTGCAATCCTATGCCTAATTATCGGATAATTAATGATTAAAATTGAAACCAACTAAATTAAATGAACTTGCTTTTTACTGCAAATAGAAATGAATAAATTTTTTGACACCTGTTTTTATATAAAAAATGACACTGATTAGTTTGTTATTCCTGCTATAGAACATTCAGCATGCAGGTAATAAAATTTAAACGTTTCAATGTTTTAATGCCGCACATATAAGCGAACAATATAACAGAACGTTTAGAAATCATCTGTATTTGATGTTGCACTTATCGTATTTTGTAGTGCATTAAATATGACCTTAACAAATCATTTTTAAAGAGAAGTAGACCACTTAGAAGTATCTAATTCGCTAATACGTTTAGCATGGAAAAATTCGGTAATGACACAAATGCCTATTTTGTTTTGTCTTACAATTACTACCTACTTAAGGCTATTTTTTATTAGAACTAATCACATTATTATTTCGGAGTATTTGCAGTCCAAATGAACTTTTTACTTGCCTATAACGAAATAAATATCTGTTGTAACAAACAGGTTATTAGCAATATATAGAACAGAACTAAAATTTCAAACATATCTACACATATAGCTACAATTGCTTAAACGATTTTATTAAATGATAGTTTAAAGAGTGGAAATCACATTTCAATTAATTTAACAATTAATTAAACAATTATTGCGTAAGTAGTGCCCGATTATGATTGTGTAGTGCTGTTTTTGTAACGTGTTCAAAAGCTTTTCATGCTTCAGATGATATTGAGCAAATATAATACGTTTTGAATATAAGAAACAAGTGAACGTTAATCAGAACTTTCATAAAATCAGATTATGCAACATTATCCCTGCGTTTGTTGTTTGTAAATTGCGCGAATACATTCGCTATAAATTGAAAATATTTTTATTACTCTTTTATTTCGAAATTGCTAGTAAACAAAGGTGAAAAACACGAATAAAATAAAAAAAGTAACTTTACCATATTACAGATAGTATCTAAGTTATTTTAAATTATATTGATATTTTCAAATGGGGAATTTTATAATCTCATACAAGGGTTATGTAAAGGGAAAGAGCGAATATAAAGAGTGGGAAACGAAAAATTAGAAGAAGTGACCGATTTTAGGTATATAGCAAGTCAGATAAGTCAGGACGGAAGGAATAGTAGGGATATAAAGCAGAGGAAATAGCAGGGTCGAGTCGCCTTCAATAAAAAGAAGTCACTTCTAAGCTCGCGAACGGTTAATTTAGAAATTCCTTATTAATGGTGTATGTTTGGAGCACGGCGCTGTATGGGTGCGAAGCATGGACAGTAGGCGCGGCGAAAAAGAAAAGGTTAGAAATAAAGAGGTATTAGAAAGAATATGAGAACAGATCTCTATGGAAGTGAATAAAAAATAGGCGACATAGATTAGTAAGACACATGAAGGTCTAGTCAGAGATATTAGAGGCAGAAACGGAAGTTAGGAGGGGTAGAGGTAGACCTAGATTAGATTACTGTTCGCAAATAGTTAAGGTTGCTCTAGCTTTAGGAAAATGCGAAGATTAGCTCAGGATAGGAAAGATTGGAGGTGCGTGTCCAACCAGTCTTAGGACTGACGACCTTATGATGACGATCCAAGCGTTGTTATAACAACATAGCGAAACTTTGTAGTGTTTAAATTAGATTAACCTAATCTAACGTCTAGTTGTTCAATTAAGTTTATTTATTTTAAAAAGTTTATTCAAAACTTACATGGATAGATAATGAATGCGATAGCCTGATAGCTTGAGCTTCCTTTCTGGATAATTCTAAAAGTAGCTTCCTCTCTGGATAATTCTGAAAATAAAATGTAAATTTAATACATGCATTGCAAAAAAATTCATCGTTAAAAGAAGGGGACATCTCATGAAAAGTTGCATCTAGTATACTACAGCTTTGTGACGTATTTTTTTGCATACAAGGTTTGAGTTTCTACCTCAAAGCTATTTAGTTACATGATTTAAAGAAATTCAAATTTGAATCTTCTGGCATAAATTTCTCAACTGAAAACAAAAACTAAGTCAAGGTTTGATGTCTCGTGATATGCCCACACATCAGACAATTTGCAAACCTCTCTTACAGTCAATGTGAAATTATAATACCAAAGGTGTCATTTGGTGCGGGACAACGAACAAAATAACAAACTTTACACCTTAAATAAATTTCAGCTATTACAATTCACCGTTATCGTCGTCGAATCAATTTACTGGTAATACTTGCACCTAGTCGTTGACATTTTGACCTGAAAATGTTGATGAAAGTTGTTTGTTCTTGGATTTGAACGTTTTAAATTGCGGTGATGCAAAGATCATCATGTAATATTATGAATTGTACTATTACTGTTACTTAAAATACGCTTTATGTCCTTCCTCATTTTGCATTCATACAAAGATTAAAATTAGTGGTTGTTTTGCTTCACGCTAGTCAATATAAGAAAAGGATACCGAAGGAAAAGTATATTTGTTCCGACCAGGGTACATTTACCTGCCGGTTCCTTGAACCATTAAGTTGGAAATTCAAATATTCAATTTTGTTGGTTTTTACAAATATTATATGTAAGTGGTTTAGGTATAATTTTAGGGTATCGAACTTTGCAGGTAACAATATCTTTAAGATACTTTATCTTCAAGTACTTAAATAATATGAGAAACCAGTTGGTTAGCACCTTCACCCCTTCCTCTATCAGGGTGGAGATTATGTTATAAATAGGCTGACACACACATAATAATAAGACAACAAAAATAAGAACAATTAAGACAACAACAAACAACAATTAGTAGCATCAGTGTAACTGTATATTTGTAAATAAATATTACTAAGTGCAGTTATTCGTGTTATTCACCACTGAGGTAAATTATTTGCACTTACAATCCTTCCAAAAATTCGTGTGCTCCCTCATAGGAGAAAGAAGTGGCGCGGCAGCGCAAAATAAATAAAACAATATTATCTACTATTTATTATTAATTTTATCGTTAAAATGTATAGTGTCTTACAGCATTACAAAACTTACTTGTATTTGAATCCAACGATTATACATCGCTTTACGTCTATCATCTTGTAGGTATTCATACAAATTAATATTTTAGTAATCAACTTGAACAACATCTTTTGTGTCAACAGACAATTTTATGGGAAGATTTATGAGAATAAAAAGAAAATTTTGAAATAAAAACGTTTTGTAGGACCTCCTTCATTAATGCTATTACCGATAAGATATTTATTTCTAATATGCAACCTGATGTAAAAGACAATACAGTAATGTTTTCCCTTATATTTTTAACAACGTTCCCTCTGCTTAAAAGTGAAAGGCTGTTAATGGTGTATGTTTGGAGCACGGCGCTGTATGGGTGCGAAACATAGACAGTGGACGCGGCGGAAAAGAAAAGGTTAGAAGTGTTCGCAAGTTCGCAAATATTTAAGGATGTGGGATGTGCTAGTTTTAGGGAAATGCGAAGATTAGCTCCGGATAGGAAAGAGTGGATGTGCGTGTCCAACCAGTGGTAGGACTGACGACCTTATGATGATGGTACTTAAATCATTTTTTTACAATTAAAATCGTTGGGACAATACAAACAATTTTGGGCTGGTACAGACTAAGAAAAAAAACGCTTAGTGCTTTACAGTACCTGTTAGTTTTCAACCTGCAAAACTACTAATTGGAGTTTATGTAATAAAAATTTTGAGTAATATTTTTTCTTGATTCTTATCATTTAAAACTAAAAGACTTTCCCTGTTTCCTTTTGGTTTAAAAAAATCGCATTGCATTAATTTTTTTGGATACAGAGTTTCAAAAGGAAATTGGGTAAATATCTGTGTTTGCTACATGTTTCTATTATATTTGTTAGTAATAATAAATAGAAATCATACAGTTGACTGCGTATCCAAGAAATTCCTTTATGATTGTACGAAATTTTAAATGATAGTTGTACTTATATACCTACTTAAACAGACATTAAATTGTTAAGTAGACACCTCCAACCATCTGAATGTGTGCAGTTAAAAAGCATAAATGCTTTTTCCCGTTACCAACTAGCTCGTAAATCACCGGAAAATGACTATAAACTAGCTAAAAAGGAAAGGAGACATGCGATTAAGAAGTACCGCAGAACGGACTGACGTAAAGCTGCTTTACAAAATTTATTAGGTAATAGCACGTAGTTAACTCGCATATTTGTTGAAAACAATTTTAATATGTCCAGGATTAGGTGTTATTGCAATAATAGCAAAAGATCATTACATAGTAAATACAGATTATGTCAATGTAATGGACTTAAAATGGAAAAATCTCTCTCAGGTGCGTGCCCAACTTGGGTGATTAATATTTCGTACCTTAAATTACATAAATTAATAAAAAGTATCGTTTAGTTTTAAATAATACACCAGTGGTAAGTTTGAGAATTTAACACAAGGATATTCTATTATACTTCATTTACTTTCTCTAGCCATGTGCCCCTTGCAATGTCTTGAATGCGCGTTGGCAAAATCGTAGGTAGGGAGAAAAAAGCTCATTATACCCTCGACTCTTGATCATTAAACATACTTTTTCATACAGTACCTGCCAAAAGTTTTCTTCAATTATGAATAGTAGTGCGAGTCGAAAACAAGCGTTAAAGCCTTTAATACGTCTTCAAATATAAATAAATATCTCGATGGTATTTTTAGTAGTAATTGGTACCAATAACAGCACATTTAAGCAATGCAAATTTAATGGATAAAATGGTCAATTTTTCCGTGCAGTACTGTACGGATTATACGCTTCTCACCGGTTTAGAGTTTGACCGAGAGTTGTCTCCTTTCTTTTCTGGCCTAGTGCAGTTCTTTTCTACTTTGCGCCGGTCAAACTCAAGGTTACATCGCTACAGAAACTAAACGAAGTATAGATGCAATCATTTTTTGAAAAATATGGAATTCTTACAAAAAAATTCCTCAGCCATTTTTAAATATAAACAATGAAGTCTTATAAATGCGATTTAAACCTTTTGATGATTCATTCAAAAATGTTGATTCCACAGTGAAAATTAGTTTTCAGTTAAGTATTTACTTTATATAAATAATAATAATTTATTTATTAATAGTTGGTTGTACTATACAGGATTTTTTCTGAATGATTTTCTGTTCTTTAATTAATTTTTCACATGTCACATACGACTAATTCTACAGTTTCCTTTTTTGGGTTTGTAACATCGTGTTTGTATATCCATACATTTCCTATCAATTCTGGCGTCAAACTTAGTGTGTGTTGAGAATAATTTACTAATCAAGAGGTGCGAATTCCTTCCGGTGAGAATAGAGGATGTGTTAGACAATTATATACATATGCTCCGTTGTTTATAAGCATTTTAAAATAATAATATCAGTTCTTTTAATTTCAGTGATGAATTTGCATCATTCTAAAAATTTTAGTTCAGTTGATAAAACATATTTTATTTTTCATGAAAAAGAGAATTGGGCACTGGCTGTTGTGTGCCTCTAATGACGTAACATTTATCTACAATCTATATTGTAATTAATTGATCTATGTATTATATTTTGTGACCATTAGTGGGTGAAAGACATTTAAGGCTCTCATTTACTTTCATTAAATATTCAATAAAAATATGCAGATTTGGAATTGTAATACACATAATTCGATTGAGTCGAAAAAAAGTAATTGTGTTCCAAATTCTTGCCGTTGTTTACGAGTCTGTTAAACGCGGTATTTCCCAATTCCATGACAGATATTATTCGTGAAAAGTAAGTGTAATAACGGGACCAAAATTGTGGTTCCTATCTACGACTATCTGGCGCCAATAATGCGGCTTAACGATTCAAATTAACTAATCGTAAGAATGCTTAAAAAAAAATAAACGTTCTACTAAGTAATAGATATGATAGAGTTAGAATTTAATTGGCAATTAAGTTTTTATATCCTGAAAAGTACATTTCACACAACAAATATCTTTGTTGCCTATCATATATTTATTATATAGTTTAATTTTGTAAAAAACACACAAAAGAGTAGTTTTCTTAAGTATGCCATAATGATAAAAATCACCAACCTTTTGACGTATTGGACGTATTTAAATGTAAAGATTCGATCATAGATAGGTTGTGGCTAAAATCTATGGAGACTTCTGGAGTGGAGACTTTAAAATACTAATACAGGATCGGTGGATAAAACGGAGGTTAGCGCAGGGTTGTGTCGCCTTCAATAAGAAGAAGTCACTTCTATGCTCGTGAACGATTAATTTAGAAAGTATGGTTAAGGGTGTATGTTTGGAGCGCGGCGCTGTACGGGTGCGAAACATGGACGGTGGGCGCAACGAAAAAGAAAAGGTTAGAACAGTTTGAAATGTGGTGTTACCGGCGAAAGATGAGGATACCGTTGATAAAAAAGGTTAGAAATAAAGAGATATTAGAAAGAGTAAGAGAACAGAGGACTCTATGGAAGTCAATAAGAAATAGGCGACATAGGTTAGTAGGACATCTTCTCAGGCATGAAGGTCCAGTCAGAGACATATTAGAGGCAAAAATTAGAAGGGGTAGAGGTAGAGCTAGATTAGTTTACTGGTCGCAAATAGTGAAGGATGTGGGACGTTCTAGTTTTATACCGAGCGGCATGGCCTAGAGGTCCAGACTATTGCTTAGCATTCGGGAGGACGCCGGTTCGATTCCGGGTCCGTCTGCTTTGGTCCAAGTTTTTCTGTGGTTTCCTTGGATCACTTAGGCAAATGCTGGAGCAGTAATATTCCACAGATAATCTTTCATTCTCTTATGTCTTCATTTCGTCCGTCTCATCTTTCTCACCCGAACCACCACCCACCCATTCCCACGATTCCTGAAAGCGGGCTGACGAGGGCCTTCCGCCTCACCTTCCGGCGTAGTCCGGAGGGACTGCCCGCCCACCAGCATTAGTTGCTGGTGGGAATGAAACACCCAAAAGTTTTTTTTTTCCTAAGCGGCATGGCCTAGATGTTTAGACCATTGCTTAGCATTCGGGAGGACGCCGGTTCGACTCCGGGTCCATCTGCCTTGATCCAAGTTTTCTGTGGTTTCTTAGGATCATTTAGGCAAATGCTGAGGCAGTAATATTCCACAGATAATCTTTCATACTCTTCTGTCTTCATTTCGTCCGTCTCAACTTTCTCACCCGAACCCCCACCCATTCCCACGATTCCTGAAAGCAGGCTGAAGAGGGCCTTCCGCCCTACCTTCCGGCATAGTCTGGAGGGACTGCCCGCCCACCAGCATTACTGGCTGGTGGGAATGAAACACCCAAAAGTTTTTTTTTCCTAGTTTTATGGGAAAGCGAATATTAGCTATCAGGATAGGAAGAAGTGGGGGGTGCGTGTCCAACCAGTCTTAGGACTGATGACCTTACGATGATGATGATTAATCGACATAACAGTATTTTTTCTTGACATTTTTTTATATATTATTGTTGTTATTTTGTTTCAATTCGTATTGATGGCTGTCTTCAACAATCGTTGCCTCCTGGCGCACATCATAATTGAATAAGTATGAAGATTTATATCATTTCAATAAAATCTGGATGACCTTAATACGTCACGTAGAATGTTATTTTTATTATTATTAACCCGAGGCGATTTTCCGTGTCATCACTTTCGTTAGAAAATAAAGCATTACATACAAACATATATTTATAATAAATGTATGTAGGATATAATGAGTAGTTGGCTGTTTCTTCAGTGCAATAGCTACACTTTCATTCCCGTGACTATTAGTCGAGGATGTACGGTTAACACTTAAATGCTCTCATTAACATTTTGTTGGTATATACAGATGTACATGTGTGCATATCTTTTCACATTCTTTTCCAATGTGGTTAATGAAATGAGAGAAAAAAATGCTTCCTACTGGGATAGAAAAAGGAAACTGGCGTTTCTAAACGGAGACAGAATGGCATACAATGAGAAAAGCATTGTTGATTTTATGTGAGAAGTTTTATGAGTGATTATGGAAACAGAGAAAGTAATATTAATATTAGAATAATTTAAAAAATGAATGTGATTTAGAATAGAGTTACAATTCCGATTGACGTTATGGTACATTTGAGCAATTACGAGCAAACTTCTTAAAACTAAGATGGAAAAAGAGCAGTATCGTTCGGTAACTCGCTTTTTGTTTTTGGATGGGAAAAAATGCGAGGAAATGAAAACAAAGTTGGATACTATTTATGGAGACATTTCGCCATCTACGACCACAGTTAGATATTGCTTCAACGAATTTAAACGTGGGCAAAGATCCGTTTTTGATAGGAGCGACCAGGAAGCCTGGCAAACGTTGTTACCGAGGAAATCATTTTACGGATTTTTTAGGAAAAGGAAGAACGATCACTGGACAATACTACAGTGAGTTATTGGACCGCTTCGACAAAAAATTGAAGGAGACACGGACGCATTTGACGAAAAAGAAGGTGCGTTTTCAACACGATAACGCACCGGCACATTCATCAGGAGTTGTTGCCGCCAAAATGCATGAATTACGTTATGAATTTGCTGCCGCACACCCCGTACTCACTCGATTTGACTCCCTGCGACTTCATCTTGTTCCCTACCATGAAGAAATGACTAGCGAGAAAGAAATTTAGCTCAAACGAGGAAGTCATCGCCAAGACAGGGGGGATTTTGGAGAGTTCGATAAATCTTATTTTTTGGAGGGGTAAAAAAAATGGCAGGGTCGTTGGGAGAAGTGTATCTTTCTAAAAGGGGACTATGTTGAAAAATAAAAAAACAAATTTTAAAAAAAAAGGTGTCTTCATGTCTAACACGGTTACTTATTGAACCGCCTTCGTACAATAGAAATTAAATTGGTATGAACCACTGTAAAGAACAAAATTTCTTTGGTTAAAAAGCCAAAATTACGCAAAACCCCATTTTCTTGTACTTGTACCCAGTGATGTGTATTGGATATTCGTAGCCCCAAGCACATGTTTTGGGGGGGTCCCTATTTTTACAAAAATAAACCATTAACTTTATAAATAACCCATCATTTTACAATTTTACATTAAATACGTAACATGAAGGGATCCATGAGTCGAAGGAACAGAAAAGGTATCATGGGGTCTTACTTCGGTTACTTCTCCTCTTTCACCTTTTTTCGATATTTTTTTAAAACAAAACTACTTGTACATTGATAATTTTAAAAGAATTAATAAACGACAGTGAAATATCAAATTAAAAACATCAAAGACATGATCAAAAATACAACAAAATCTAGTATCTATATTAGAAAAATATCATCATTGCAAGAATGGATCAAAAAACGTTACCATAAAAAATATTTATTATACGTATATCCCCAATAACCTTTTAAATCGTCATGTCAAAACAAAACCTTAATTTGAAATAAAGTTTAAACTCGACGACAACAACCGAATTAATGATATTACTTGACCTTGATATGGCTAAGAATATCTACAATATTGCAGTGTAAACGCCCACTTTTATAACTACATTATTGCTAATATTTACATCTATTCAACTATCTATTGGTTAATTAGTCAGTGATACAGTTTTTCCTGGTTCTAGTTTCATTTAACCTTGACAGACTAATGTATGATGTGCATACATACAGCTACAGTAACTGTATGATACCTATTAATAAATAACGTTACTGATTGGATGTTATTCCGGGTTAGGTTCAGATCTACGACTGGTATTAGGCATTCCTGTTGTGTCGCCTATCAAACTAGATCAGTGAGGTAAATGGCTAAGAATTTCTTTATAAAAAAATTCTTGTTGTAAAAATAACTCCTTTGTGTTTTTAAACTCACAGTTACGATATCTAAACGGGCTGCAGTAAATGTAAAAGATTGATTAATAAAAGTCCACATTCAACGATTAATTAATAGTTTAGCTTGGGTGTAACCATATCTTTTGCGTTTTTAGTGATACCTGCAAAGGTATTACGAATTAATAATGAGATTTTAAGAACTAATATTTGAATGTTAGCCAATAATTAAGTAGAATAAAGATCAATTAAACATTTTTTGATTAATATAATAAGAGATATGAAAATTTCTAGGATAATGTTATCCTTATAATGATTATTTCTTTCTAAATTGATTAGAGTCCTTATTTTGCGTGTAATTATTTTTGATTATCTGATACATTTTTTTTATATTTGTTACTGTACTTTTCAAGAAAATCAAATTTAATAACACATAAGTTTGTTATGCAAAATTCTCAATTTGATACATTAAAAAAAAAATTGTGATTTTCAAAATATCAAGAGAGAAAATGAAAAACATTAAAACTTAAAACAGTTTCTACAATTTTTGTTTATAAATATTAGTAGTCAGTACGAATTTAGACACATTACTAAAGACAAAGTCACTACGGTTCATACCCAGTATTCCCTACAACTAGATCTCCGCAAAAGAGAGACAATAATAATTTATGAATGATATAGTGTCATAATTTCGCATAAAGATTGTATCTAATTAGGACACGACAAAGTTTCATAGCGATTTACTAATTTCAACCTAATTCCAGTGAGAAGGAATGATAATCGAAGAAGCTAGAGAGTTCAACTTCCTACGATTTGTATTACAAAAAAAATAATGTAGTTGATGGACTCATAAAAAAACTGAAGAAGAAAAAGAGCCATAAAATACTATATAAGTACTACAAATGTAAAGTGAAATAACATAAAAGTGTATGGAAATAGATGGAAAGTTTAACTTAAAGGCATCGATAGGTAACAAAAGAAGAGAAAATATGAAAAACTTAAAATCCGCATAGGAATACAAGAAAACATTGAAAATGGTGCAAAAAATGGGAAATCCAATTGGACGGAAAGGATGGCTTGAAAAGGATTAGGGAAATCTTATGGAGAAGAAAATATCAGGAAAGCGAGGAGAATAAAAATGTTTAGTTTATAAAATTCATATGTAGGCATGAGTACCTACATGTAAATGCACCATATATATATAAAACAATGTTTTTAATAAAGCTATCTAAATAACTATCAATTTCACCTGATTGTTTAAAAGTTAATGTACTCAAAACAGTTTTAATTGCATCGTCATTAAAATCTATTTCCAAAATTTTTAAAAACTGAAACCATAAGCGTTATCTCTTTTTAAATAAAACTAAATAGGTATTAATTTCCATAAATATGTAGATACTATATTAAAACATACTTATACATTAACTATTGTTTTCGCTTAATAAGACTCGATCACAATATATCTATCAATTGTTACGTATTTGTTTTGTTTTAAATAACAATACCGTAAGGAACAATATTAAGTAATTTTAGCGCTGTTTTACTTATTTATATTTCTTCAAAGATTAGCATAGTTTTCTTTTCTTTCCTTTATAAAGTTACTAGTAGGTACAACTTATAAGAAATAGCGTAACACCTTCTTGTATGATATCAGTGCACAAAAACACAAAAATTTATTCTAAACAAAATACATACATGAGCAGCTATTAAAATTACAAATATTTGACCAGTTTTTATGGAAAACCCATCAAAAATACGTATTCAAACTTACCAGTCGCCATCTGCTTTATTACATTATTATTTATTGTGCCTATGCAGGTATATCAGTCAGCCATTTTGGACAGTCAACAGCTGCAAATATTCCATGCAAGTATCCAATAAATTGATTCCTACACCGATTTAGTTTCACAAATAACATAAACAATTAGACACTTTATCAAAAAATCAAACGTTTTGCACAATTTCCACGTTTATCGTGTCCGTGTTATTCTCACGCCCGTTCATGCTGTGACGACAAACAACGGCCAATGTAGTCGAGTGGCTGGTACGAAGACGATCCAGATGTTTGTTATCAACTTAAAAACTATATTACGAAAGATATTGGCAAAAAGCTCGAGATGACCTCTAGAGAAATAATAGGAAACAACGTTTCGTTTGTGTTGAGATGAATAGAATTTGTAGGAATCTAATAAACACAATAAATATGTGACTAGAATTCACAAAAAGGAAAATTAGCTATAACAAATAAAATTGCGTTAAACGCTATAACCTAAATATCGTACACCATATCGGGTAAAAATAAGCTGTTTTATGTGTTTGTTGGATATTAAAAAATGTATTAAGATAACATAATTCGAAGTGGTCTGTATTCTGTCGAAACTGCCAGACACGGATCGCGATTTCTATCTTTTTTGGATCTCATCAGCGCGTCGCAGGCAGCTCAGACAGAACACAGACCCACTTTTACCTGCTGTCTTAACAGTGCGTTTTAGAAAATACTACAAATGGCGCAGTAAACGCCATCTGTAGCACGATGCTACATTTTAGGATTACGTATGCTCCAACAAGATCCACTTGTGTGGATATCTACTTGCTTAAAACGAATCCCGGCGTAGTCAACCTCAACATGATAGGCACGTTAGCTTAATCGAATAAAATAATTCGAAGTGATCTGTATTCTGTCGAAACTGCCAGACGCGGATCGCGATTTCTATCTTTTTTGGATCTCATCAGCGCGTCGCAGGCAGCCAGACAGAACACAGACCAACTTTTACCTGCTGTTTTAACAGTGCGTTTCAGAAAATACTACAAGATTAAGATACTTTGTGTAGTTTTATGTACTTTGTAATGTTTGTACGTTCACATGATGATGATTACTTTGCAATTAGTTAGATTTAATGTTATATTAACGAAAACATTACGCTAGATACGCAAAAGGACCCTGAAGAGCTGTTTAAATGTATAAAACATTATGTAAAGAAAGTGGTTAATACACTTTTGGCTGTTAAGCATGTTTTTGTCTGTCATTTCTTGCAGTATTCTTTCATTTTACTATTGGTGTGCAGTCCCCGGAATATTTAATCTCTTAGTGATTTTTAATGTTTCGTAGGTACATCAGAATGAAATGAAAAGACGATGCCTTTATAATGTCAGGAAAGTTGAAACTATATAATATCAAAACCATTAGAGTCAAAAATCCCATAATATATTTGTGTAAAGCATTTAATTCAATCAAAATATTTTACTTTTAGAAAGCATTTTGTCAAAGAATAAACTAGAGTCTGGAAGAGTACCCGGTTTGGATCCGCACATTTTCAATGATCCGGCTGGGTACTGCATAATATAGTGTCGGGTAATTCAACCAGAGCGAAAAAGAAATAATTGAAAACATCAAACATTTTGTATTGAAGTTCAAACGGAAAAACTACAATCCGGTTCATCTCCACAACAAATCTAACGACATAAATTTGGAGGAAGCTTCCGGATAATATGGAAATTTACATGTGAATGAAAGTATCACAGCACAAGTAAACGAAAAATTTGAAAATCATTAATTTCCAATTTCATTGATCTCGCTTTCCTTGCTCAGGAGTTTTGAAAGTTACAGTATGAAAAGAGTTAATTGTGCGCAAAAATAGTAAAAAACTAATTATTATATAAGACACATTTGCGGCATGCCATTAAGTGAAGCTATAATTAATAGGGAAAACAAATAAAATATAATTATAAAACTCAAAATCCTAGAAAAAATTACAAAGTATGGAAAGCTTCTTTAAAAACATCAAAAACCATCGGGGACTCTTAGTATTAAAAAAAATATGTTTGATCTGCTTTTTAAAAAGTATTTAGCGTCAATGTTTCATTATTAATTTTTAACAAATTTATTAAATCAAATTTTGCAGATGTTAGGCGTATAATTAATTATTTACTATATTAGATTGATTATCTAGCATTAAACAAGACTTTTGAACGATAGTACAAGCAGAAAATCAAAGAAATACAATATATCTTATTACATATGTAAGTGAAAGTTGAAAGATAATGAGTACAAGAGCTTTGTGCAAGCGCTTTTAATTGCTTAATTTTATAGCAGGAAAGGCGACGTTTTGCGATAGAAACAAGCACTTCCGTTAAAATTTAAATATCGTTATTTTATTATCCTTCGATTCAAAAGAAATATTAATTAATTAAATGCTACATATTAATACTTTTTATTCCCTTCATAACGGATATTTTTCGCAAGAATAGTGGTATTCTTCATTTCATTTCAACAACTTAAAAATTAATCAGTACAGTTAATCTTTTACTAATACATATTATATCGAATTTCTTGGTAATTAGATGCAAATGCATACTCAGTGATCTAGAGCGTTGTAACGCAATATTTATTACTTATAGCGAATAATTAGAAACGTATACTTCTGTATGTATAACCATTCACAAACATACTGTAGATACATGCAGACATTTCTTCTAAAAATTAAAATCGAAATATTACATTACGATACATTTGATACTTATATCAGTTAATCAGATTTTTACTTGTTGTAAATCAATTTGTTGGTACTGATTAGAAAATGTCAATAATCATTGTTATGTAAGATCTAATAAAAAAAGTCTATAAGCAGTGGCGATGTAATCGTAAGACCTGTACAGGCGCAGAACGTATAAAAAAATTCTATTTGGAACACTTATCTAGTAAAATCAATATTTAATAATATTTATTGGAATAATTTTGAAAACAAATCCCTCAGTCTTAATTCAGAGTATTGTTTGGATGAAACCATAAATTTTTCCCATATTTTCTGTAAGAAATTTTCTGAATTAATGAAGTCCTTATATGTATGAATGCAATCCTTTACAGAAATTAGCATCAGAAAAATATAAAAATTGAATATTGTAATACGCCATTTTAAAAAATGACTGTAGGTTTTCAAAGCGGGGCTTTTTCTGTACTATAAGAATTTTCCGGCTTTGTTGACCGTTGTCTTTTAGATATTTAGATGATACTCTTGACGTTTTACCTGCAATTGCGACAGGCATCTTCATAGTCAACTTCGAATGCGTAAATAAAGGGCTAAAAATTAGTTTTGGCATAGTATTCCGTTAGAATATGGAAATATAAGTCTTCAAAAATAATCCTGCTTGAAAAAAGTCACACCCTTTAAAAAAAAAAACCAAAAACCATTAACATATGACGTCTCGGGACAAACAAACGAATATCTCACCAACAAACGAACCAATTGGATTTACAAAATTTCATCGGAATTAAGATTAAAAGGACTATATTACAATGGGTTACAATATGAAAAAGTTATTTTGTATATCGATGACATTTGATACAGTGGATTTCGGCTATAATGACAACGAAGGGACCACTGTAATTTCGTCATTATATCCAGAAGTCGTTACAGGCAAAGTTAAAGAAGATATAGACACACGCTGTTTTTCAATTTTGAAACAATTTTCGCCTTTCTTTAACAGTAAATCTGGAAGTCAAAAGTTTACTGAACACAGTTGCTACTCAGAAACAACGGTAAAGGTCAGTCACCACACTTGTTGACTGTTTGTGTGAATGTAAAAAAAAGGTAAGAAAGCTCTTTGTGTCTTTAGTGGCCGACTCCTGTCGCTATACCTGCATGGGATTACTAGGGATTTGTTACAAATGATTCATTAAAAACAGTCGCTACACCTGAACTCGGCGTTACACCCGAAGTCGCTATATCCACATGAATTTTATACTAAAGTATGCTTCAAATTCAAGGGACTTACATAAGACGTCGCTGTAGCACGATGGTCGCTATAACCAATGATATCCACTGTATATCGATATTTTTGCCCAGCACTAGCCAGGACTACAATGATATCTTAAAAATTGGCTGTTACAGTTAAAAAAGAATATGAAACAGCACAAAGCAGGTCAAGACGTTCTCTAGCTCGATGCATTCCATCGAATAAATGAATAAGTCTCTTCCGTTCGATCAGATTACCCGGAGCAGCGGTCGTCCATCGGCGTGCTATTGGCCGGAAGCGATAGTATTTCAACCCCATTTTTATGCGGTGTGGCCGTCGCCAACTTCGATTTTTTTGCGTCTTGGCGAACAAAGATCGAACGGTCCCCGGGAAGGACAAAGGAGGCCATAAGAAGTGCTTGAATAACGTTTTCTCAAGAGTTTAATAACCTCTTCGTCTCTCACCGATTTTAATCCTTTAGAAGCGCAAAAAGCAATAAAAGCGATAATTAACATATAACGAGTATGTCTTGATTGTTAAGGAATTATGTGTTAGGTATATGAACTAATTTCAGGTGTCATTAACAATTTATAAATACAAACAATTACTTTTAAGGCTCAGTATCCATATTACAAAAATAGAACCCTTATTAATCGCAGCTTTATCAAATGCGAATTTTAAATTTATAAAAAGATATACTAACTGACTGATATATCAACGCACAGCACAAACCCCTAGGTTTAGATACTTGAAATTTTAAATAGACGTTCCTTACACAGCGGAAGCGTGCACTAGAAAAGGAACTTTAAATATTCAACCTTTTAAATAGTGAAAAGGGGGATTAAAGTTTGTTATTTCAATTAAGGCATAGCCCAAACCATTCAGTCAAGAAACTTGAAATTTTGGTTTCTTATACAACTGTATATTCCACTATAAAATAAATTTTCAAAATGCTACCTTAAACGTGTAAGGGATATAATTGAAAAAAAAAAATACTGGTGTGCAAAGGAAGAAAAAGTAGGGAAAGAGCGAATATAAAGATAGGAGACGAAAAATTAGAAGAAGTGACTGATTTTAGATACCTAGGAAGTCAGATAAGTCAGGATGGAAGGAGTAGTAGGGATATAAAGCAGAGGATAGCGTATGGTCGTGTCGCCTTTAATAAAAAGAAGTCACTTCTATGCTCGCGAACGGTTAATTTAGAAATTCGAAAAAGGTTGTTAAAGGTGTATGTTTGGAGCACGGCGTTGTACGGATGCGAAACATGAACAGTGGGCGCGGTGGAAAAGAAAAGGTTAGAAGCGTTCGAAATGTGGTGTTACCGGCGAATAATGAGGATATCGTGGGTAGAAAAGGTTAGAAATGAAGAGGTATTGGAAAGAATAGGAGAACAGAGGACTCTATGGAAGTGAATAAAAAATAGGCGAGATAGGTTGGTAGGACACCTTCTCAAGCATGAAGGTCTAGTCTGTGATATATTAGAAGCAAAAGCAGGAGTTAAGAGGAATAGAGGTAGACCTAGATTAGATTACTGTTGACAATTAGTTAAGGATGTGGGTTGTTCTAGTTTTTGGGAAATGCGAAGATTAGCTCAGGATAGGAAGGAGTGGAGGTGCGTGTCTAATCAGTCTTAGGACTGACGATCTTATGATGATGATGAATCGAAAACATCAGCGTAAGCAATATCTGGCACACTGCTGAAAGTCCTAAACTTCGTATTGTTTTGTACCAAGGCCTAAATAAAAATTATCTTCTCTATCGTATACGTACATAATTAGTTAATAACACATTATACGAGGGTGGATTGATAAGTTTCCGGCCTGACCAAGAGATNAGTTTCTACAATTTTTGTTTATAAATATTAGTAGTCAGTACGAATTTAGACACATTACTAAAGACAAAGTCACTACGGTTCATACCCAGTATTCCCTACAACTAGATCTCCGCAAAAGAGAGACAATAATAATTTATGAATGATATAGTTTCATAATTTCGCATAAAGATTGTATCTAATTAGGACACGACAAAGTTTCATAGCGATTTACTAATTTCAACCTAATTCCAGTGAGAAGGAATGATAATCGAAGAAGCTAGAGAGTTCAACTTCCTACGATTTGTATTACAAAAAAAATAATGTAGTTGATGGACTCATAAAAAAACTGAAGAAGAAAAAGAGCCATAAAATACTATATAAGTACTACAAATGTAAAGTGAAATAACATAAAAGTGTATGGAAATAGATGGAAAGTTTAACTTAAAGGCATCGATAGGTAACAAAAGAAGAGAAAATATGAAAAACTTAAAATCCGCATAGGAATACAAGAAAACATTGAAAATGGTGCAAAAAATGGGAAATCCAATTGGACGGAAAGGATGGCTTGAAAAGGATTAGGGAAATCTTATGGAGAAGAAAATATCAGGAAAGCGAGGAGAATAAAAATGTTTAGTTTATAAAATTCATATGTAGGCATGAGTACCTACATGTAAATGCACCATATATATATAAAACAATGTTTTTAATAAAGCTATCTAAATAACTATCAATTTCACCTGATTGTTTAAAAGTTAATGTACTCAAAACAGTTTTAATTGCATCGTCATTAAAATCTATTTCCAAAATTTTTAAAAACTGAAACCATAAGCGTTATCTCTTTTTAAATAAAACTAAATAGGTATTAATTTCCATAAATATGTAGATACTATATTAAAACATACTTATACATTAACTATTGTTTTCGCTTAATAAGACTCGATCACAATATATCTATCAATTGTTACGTATTTGTTTTGTTTTAAATAACAATACCGTAAGGAACAATATTAAGTAATTTTAGCGCTGTTTTACTTATTTATATTTCTTCAAAGATTAGCATAGTTTTCTTTTCTTTCCTTTATAAAGTTACTAGTAGGTACAACTTATAAGAAATAGCGTAACACCTTCTTGTATGATATCAGTGCACAAAAACACAAAAATTTATTCTAAACAAAATACATACATGAGCAGCTATTAAAATTACAAATATTTGACCAGATTTTATGGAAAACCCATCAAAAATACGTATTCAAACTTACCAGTCGCCATCTGCTTTATTACATTATTATTTATTGTGCCTATGTAAGTATATCAGTCAGCCATTTTGGACAGTCAACATCTGCAAATATTCCATGCATGTATCCAATAAATTGATTCCTACACCGATTTAGTTTCACAAATAACATAAACAATTAGACACTTTATCAAAAAATCAAACGTTTTGCACAATTTCCACGTTTATCGTGTCCGTGTTATTCTCACGCCCGTTCATGCTGTGACGACAAACAACGGCCAATGTAGTCGAGTGGCTGGTACGAAGACGATCCAGATGTTTGTTATCAACTTAAAAACTATATTACGAAAGATATTGGCAAAAAGCTCGAGATGACCTCTAGAGAAATAATAGGAAACAACGTTTCGTTTGTGTTGAGATGAATAGAATTTGTAGGAATCTAATAAACACAATAAATATGTGACTAGAATTCACAAAAAGGAAAATTAGCTATAACAAATAAAATTGCGTTAAACGCTATAACCTAAATATCGTACACCATATCGGGTAAAAATAAGCTGTTTTATGTGTTTGTTGGATATTAAAAAATGTATTAAGATAACATAATTCGAAGTGGTCTGTATTCTGTCGAAACTGCCAGACACGGATCGCGATTTCTATCTTTTTTGGATCTCATCAGCGCGTCGCAGGCAGCTCAGACAGAACACACACCCACTTTTACCTGCTGTCTTAACAGTGCGTTTTAGAAAATACTACAAATGGCGCAGTAAACGCCATCTGTAGCACGATGCTACATTTTAGGATTACGTATGCTCCAACAAGATCCACTTGTGTGGATATCTACTTGCTTAAAACGAATCCCGGCGTAGTCAACCTCAACATGATAGGCACGTTAGCTTAATCGAATAAAATAATTCGAAGTGATCTGTATTCTGTCGAAACTGCCAGACGCGGATCGCGATTTCTATCTTTTTTGGATCTCATCAGCGCGTCGCAGGCAGCCAGACAGAACACAGACCAACTTTTACCTGCTGTTTTAACAGTGCGTTTCAGAAAATACTACAAGATTAAGATACTTTGTGTAGTTTTATGTACTTTGTAATGTTTGTACGTTCACATGATGATGATTACTTTGCAATTAGTTAGATTTAATGTTATATTAACGAAAACATTACGCTAGATACGCAAAAGGACCCTGAAGAGCTGTTTAAATGTATAAAACATTATGTAAAGAAAGTGGTTAATACACTTTTGGCTGTTAAGCATGTTTTTGTCTGTCATTTCTTGCAGTATTCTTTCATTTTACTATTGGTGTGCAGTCCCCGGAATATTTAATCTCTTAGTGATTTTTAATGTTTCGTAGGTACATCAGAATGAAATGAAAAGACGATGCCTTTATAATGTCAGGAAAGTTGAAACTATATAATATCAAAACCATTAGAGTCAAAAATCCCATAATATATTTGTGTAAAGCATTTAATTCAATCAAAATATTTTACTTTTAGAAAGCATTTTGTCAAAGAATAAACTAGAGTCTGGAAGAGTACCCGGTTTGGATCCGCACATTTTCAATGATCCGGCTGGGTACTGCATAATATAGTGTCGGGTAATTCAACCAGAGCGAAAAAGAAATAATTGAAAACATCAAACATTTTGTATTGAAGTTCAAACGGAAAAACTACAATCCGGTTCATCTCCACAACAAATCTAACGACATAAATTTGGAGGAAGCTTCCGGATAATATGGAAATTTACATGTGAATGAAAGTATCACAGCACAAGTAAACGAAAAATTTGAAAATCATTAATTTCCAATTTCATTGATCTCGCTTTCCTTGCTCAGGAGTTTTGAAAGTTACAGTATGAAAAGAGTTAATTGTGCGCAAAAATAGTAAAAAACTAATTATTATATAAGACACATTTGCGGCATGCCATTAAGTGAAGCTATAATTAATAGGGAAAACAAATAAAATATAATTATAAAACTCAAAATCCTAGAAAAAATTACAAAGTATGGAAAGCTTCTTTAAAAACATCAAAAACCATCGGGGACTCTTAAGACACTTTATCNATCTGCTTTTTAAAAAGTATTTAGCGTCAATGTTTCATTATTAATTTTTAACAAATTTATTAAATCAAATTTTGCAGATGTTAGGCGTATAATTAATTATTTACTATATTAGATTGATTATCTAGCATTAAACAAGACTTTTGAACGATAGTACAAGCAGAAAATCAAAGAAATACAATATATCTTATTACATATGTAAGTGAAAGTTGAAAGATAATGAGTACAAGAGCTTTGTGCAAGCGCTTTTAATTGCTTAATTTTATAGCAGGAAAGGCGACGTTTTGCGATAGAAACAAGCACTTCCGTTAAAATTTAAATATCGTTATTTTATTATCCTTCGATTCAAAAGAAATATTAATTAATTAAATGCTACATATTAATACTTTTTATTCCCTTCATAACGGATATTTTTCGCAAGAATAGTGGTATTCTTCATTTCATTTCAACAACTTAAAAATTAATCAGTACAGTTAATCTTTTACTAATACATATTATATCGAATTTCTTGGTAATTAGATGCAAATGCATACTCAGTGATCTAGAGCGTTGTAACGCAATATTTATTACTTATAGCGAATAATTAGAAACGTATACTTCTGTATGTATAACCATTCACAAACATACTGTAGATACATGCAGACATTTCTTCTAAAAATTAAAATCGAAATATTACATTACGATACATTTGATACTTATATCAGTTAATCAGATTTTTACTTGTTGTAAATCAATTTGTTGGTACTGATTAGAAAATGTCAATAATCATTGTTATGTAAGATCTAATAAAAAAAGTCTATAAGCAGTGGCGATGTAATCGTAAGACCTGTACAGGCGCAGAACGTATAAAAAAATTCTATTTGGAACACTTATCTAGTAAAATCAATATTTAATAATATTTATTGGAATAATTTTGAAAACAAATCCCTCAGTCTTAATTCAGAGTATTGTTTGGATGAAACCATAAATTTTTCCCATATTTTCTGTAAGAAATTTTCTGAATTAATGAAGTCCTTATATGTATGAATGCAATCCTTTACAGAAATTAGCATCAGAAAAATATAAAAATTGAATATTGTAATACGCCATTTTAAAAAATGACTGTAGGTTTTCAAAGCGGGGCTTTTTCTGTACTATAAGAATTTTCCGGCTTTGTTGACCGTTGTCTTTTAGATATTTAGATGATACTCTTGACGTTTTACCTGCAATTGCGACAGGCATCTTCATAGTCAACTTCGAATGCGTAAATAAAGGGCTAAAAATTAGTTTTGGCATAGTATTCCGTTAGAATATGGAAATATAAGTCTTCAAAAATAATCCTGCTTGAAAAAAGTCACACCCTTTAAAAAAAAAAACCAAAAACCATTAACATATGACGTCTCGGGACAAACAAACGAATATCTCACCAACAAACGAACCAATTGGATTTACAAAATTTCATCGGAATTAAGATTAAAAGGACTATATTACAATGGGTTACAATATGAAAAAGTTATTTTGTATATCGATGACATTTGATACAGTGGATTTCGGCTATAATGACAACGAAGGGACCACTGTAATTTCGTCATTATATCCAGAAGTCGTTACAGGCAAAGTTAAAGAAGATATAGACACACGCTGTTTTTCAATTTTGAAACAATTTTCGCCTTTCTTTAACAGTAAATCTGGAAGTCAAAAGTTTACTGAACACAGTTGCTACTCAGAAACAACGGTAAAGGTCAGTCACCACACTTGTTGACTGTTTGTGTGAATGTAAAAAAAAGGTAAGAAAGCTCTTTGTGTCTTTAGTGGCCGACTCCTGTCGCTATACCTGCATGGGATTACTAGGGATTTGTTACAAATGATTCATTAAAAACAGTCGCTACACCTGAACTCGGCGTTACACCCGAAGTCGCTATATCCACATGAATTTTATACTAAAGTATGCTTCAAATTCAAGGGACTTACATAAGACGTCGCTGTAGCACGATGGTCGCTATAACCAATGATATCCACTGTATATCGATATTTTTGCCCAGCACTAGCCAGGACTACAATGATATCTTAAAAATTGGCTGTTACAGTTAAAAAAGAATATGAAACAGCACAAAGCAGGTCAAGACGTTCTCTAGCTCGATGCATTCCATCGAATAAATGAATAAGTCTCTTCCGTTCGATCAGATTACCCGGAGCAGCGGTCGTCCATCGGCGTGCTATTGGCCGGAAGCGATAGTATTTCAACCCCATTTTTATGCGGTGTGGCCGTCGCCAACTTCGATTTTTTTGCGTCTTGGCGAACAAAGATCGAACGGTCCCCGGGAAGGACAAAGGAGGCCATAAGAAGTGCTTGAATAACGTTTTCTCAAGAGTTTAATAACCTCTTCGTCTCTCACCGATTTTAATCCTTTAGAAGCGCAAAAAGCAATAAAAGCGATAATTAACATATAACGAGTATGTCTTGATTGTTAAGGAATTATGTGTTAGGTATATGAACTAATTTCAGGTGTCATTAACAATTTATAAATACAAACAATTACTTTTAAGGCTCAGTATCCATATTACAAAAATAGAACCCTTATTAATCGCAGCTTTATCAAATGCGAATTTTAAATTTATAAAAAGATATACTAACTGACTGATATATCAACGCACAGCACAAACCCCTAGGTTTAGATACTTGAAATTTTAAATAGACGTTCCTTACACAGCGGAAGCGTGCACTAGAAAAGGAACTTTAAATATTCAACCTTTTAAATAGTGAAAAGGGGGATTAAAGTTTGTTATTTCAATTAAGGCATAGCCCAAACCATTCAGTCAAGAAACTTGAAATTTTGGTTTCTTATACAACTGTATATTCCACTATAAAATAAATTTTCAAAATGCTACCTTAAACGTGTAAGGGATATAATTGAAAAAAAAAAATACTGGTGTGCAAAGGAAGAAAAAGTAGGGAAAGAGCGAATATAAAGATAGGAGACGAAAAATTAGAAGAAGTGACTGATTTTAGATACCTAGGAAGTCAGATAAGTCAGGATGGAAGGAGTAGTAGGGATATAAAGCAGAGGATAGCGTATGGTCGTGTCGCCTTTAATAAAAAGAAGTCACTTCTATGCTCGCGAACGGTTAATTTAGAAATTCGAAAAAGGTTGTTAAAGGTGTATGTTTGG
>NW_020442465.1:1537853-1541040 GCF_000699045.2 Agrilus planipennis
CGTGCTGTCAAACCTACACTAGCAAGGAGATCGGGCTGAAACTATAGCTACAAGCTATCCAAGGATGGTACTATAGAATGTCACCTCAAGGTAGGCCTAGTGGCGTCATCTCTTGGTTAGGCCGGAAACTTATCAATCCACCCTCGTATATATAAAAATTATCTAGAAGTACTATCAACTATTGGTGATATTATGAAACCAGTAGGAATTTACATTAAAGTAAAACTAGTCCATTGTAAAGGTGTGTTCATGGTGACAATAGCTCGTTCAGTTAGTAGGTACAGTATGATGCTTTTGTAGTCATTACCGTATATACCGTCTTTGCATAACGGATCTTTAGAGATTGAATGAATAGACGTAGCCGATATGGTTACAAAATCAGTAGGTCAGTGACGTAAAGGTTAAGAAATACACAACAGAACGACTTATACAAAATACGTACGTACATACATACCTGCTTGCACACAATTGTACATCTACAATATGTAAATACACGGTTAAAATATTTGTCATTCTACTTTTAAAGTTTAGATATAAAAAAAATCTAGGTATTATTGGGTATTTGCTTATAAAGAGAACTCACAAGGCGAACGTAAGTTCATTATAAACGATTATACTGGAAATGACCGTTAGTGATGTGCAAAATCGATTACTCGATTATCATTTCACGCCTTGATTAACAAAAATCGATTAACCGGGAACTTTTTACGTGTGGCGAAAAGCTATTACTGAAACTGTCAGGAGTTCAGATAAGGAGTAATGTATGTATGTAGAATGTTTAATGCAAAATTAAGAAAAAGACTTCTCTGTAGATTTTAAGGTACCCTACTACCAAATATCACAATCACGTATAACCAATAAGCAAATATACAAACACACTTCCGGATTAACGAACGAAAGACACTTGAAATATATTCTTTATTTAAGTTTTTTTAATAATGTAGTGCCGAATGTTTAAAACAAGTACTTACTGCCACTTGTACTCCTTCATGCAATCTTATTTTGGGACTTCTTTATCAGCAATTGTTAACATGTTCAACAAATTTAGGAGTACTAAGAGATATTTTCTCAAAAAGGTCATATTTTGTTATTTTAATAGAGACAACAGGAGTACGTCTCAAATTAATTGAAACTTTCTCAGCTTTTCGGTGGCGGTTGTTTAGAGCTTTTTATTCTCAGCGTTTCGTTGATATGCATAGGCGGCATCTTCAGGGGTTCTTGTTCCTAGGATGCTAGACATACTGCAATTTACCACTGTAGGAAAAAAAACTTGAAGATATTATCCTCGTGTGTCGATGAAACGTTGAAAATTGTGTGATAGATCGAAGTCTGTCTACCAGTCTAGGAAAAAGAACTCTTAAGAATGTCGTTCAAGCGCGTCGACGAAACTTTAACATTAAAAAGCTCTGAAGTCTTTTTCCTTGAGTGGTAGACCGAAGTTGGTCTATCACTCTAGGAAGAAGAACCCTTAAGGATATCGTACATGGGCGTCGACGAAACGTAGAGGATGAAAAGCTCTAAACGATCGCCAAAGAGCCAAAAAATTGAAATTGATAACCTAACCTACCGGTTAAAGTCTTACGATATTTCCGGTGTACTGATTGTATGTTCCTTACCTTTGGGTTTTTTTAAGGCTAAAACGAAAAACCATTTCCTGGAAATTATAACAATTTTATGTTTTTGGGTGTTTTAAGGTGTCAAAGGTTAAGGTTAAATCACTCGTATAACCGTGAAGAATGAAGTATATTATTAGATTTAGATTTGTAATGCTAATCGGTCGAATTTCGTCTACAACCAAAACTAGTAATAATATAAAACTTCCTGTTTTATTCGACGTGGAATGTCGATAGGTCGATACCAAGCAATGCAAACTCGATCGGCGCTTTAGCGAGTAAATAATCTATCATGCATCAAATTATCGCGTAAAAAAGATTTTCTCACGTTGTAAAACGTCTCGAGACCTGGGGTATTAACCTTTCTGGCGATGCTGCACGATGAACTACACGTGAAGTTTATGTGTACGTCGGTATGTTACCGGGAACCAAGGGATAATAGTTTACGCCGTACCTTAAGTAATTTCGCGCCAACTAGCTAACAATCTATTACATTTCCGATGTTGGTTCATTAAGAAAATTGCATGTACGTAAATATTGCAACGTGGTACTATCATTGCTACGGCAAAAAAGACAGCTAGAGAATCTTTTATTTCCTCTATTTTCTTCGAACGCTACCAAAACGCTATTTACTCGTTGAAGTTATCAATTTCTGATATAGATAATTTTTCAATAGAAGACACCAATCGAGAAATAAATGTAGATCAATTAACTAGGTTGAATGCAGGTCAATAATCACTTTAGATTCCCAAATTTATGCCAGTAAGTGGATGTAGAAATAAAATCAGTTATAGTGTGGGTTTCTGAATAGCAGTACGAGATTTTTTTCTCCAAAAGTGGATTCTACTTTCTTGGAACATTGGAAGGCTGGTGTCATATTTCGCATAAAAACGGAATATAAAACGATATTTGAGAATCTTTAAATTAACTATAGTGTTTAGGTGTAACCAATCTATACAAACTTCTTGAAATATGTATTAGAAATTGAAACGATTCCTTAACATTAGAGCTTTCTATTTAGAAAACTGAGCAATAATTTACAGAAAAAGTATTATTGATGAATAAAATTAACATTGTTTGAAAAGTTTCTGCAAGAGCGATGCATATTAGATTGTGGATCAATTTTTTGTCATCCTACTTAATTGCCCTGTGGAGCAATCTCATTGAATGTCTACGTACATACTTATCTTATCGGCTTTTTACCTATTTTGACTGTAATTTCCATTTTTATTCAAAATGTTTTAAACTTCATTTTAATTTTAATACAGAAACATAAATCTGCTGTTAAACTGTTTTTAATTACTCTATAAGCCTTTTGAATTTCAGAAGAAAATCAATATAAATTGTTTTTACTGAGATTTAATTACATAAATTTCCAGGAAAATTATGGTCAAGAATTTCCCTGACAGAAACCCAATTGTGACATTAATATCAAAGTATATTATTATGCCATAATAGAAAGGCATAAGTAGACATTTCGTAGGTAATACTAAAAAATAATATTGAATTTTTATTTTAGTGAGATTGAGGTTAAATAAATAAAATGAAGTGTTTAAACCACTATTAAAAAACTA
>NW_020442465.1:1543958-1557822 GCF_000699045.2 Agrilus planipennis
GTCTGGTAAACTAATACGTTCTTGAGTTTAGTTTGTTTAAATCTGTTGCTAGCATAACTTTGCAATTTTATAGGACTGTTTCTTTGCTGTTTTTTGTTTGAATTTCATTACCTACATATTTATTTCTAGCAATTATCAATATATTCAATACAATTCTTGATATGTAGAAGACGATATAACGGTTATTTGTGCCATCAAATCTTCATAATTTTTGTAAGTAAATTTTATATTTTTTTTGATATTGTAAAAAAATTAAAATTCAATGTTTCTAAATGCTTGAAATGTTTTGTTAAAAATCTATTATTATTTCGGATTGTTATGCTTTTTTCTTGAGCAGTAAGGCAGTAAAGCTTCAGTGATACAGTAGACAAAAAAATTTTTTGAAAATTAATAGAAATTAGAATTGACGATACAGTTAGAGTTAGAATTAAAGAAGATTTAGAGTTATAAAAGTTAGACTGTAGTTGTATATGGGTTTTAAGACAGACACTGCGTACATTACAGAGGGAGCTTTTTGTGATAAAGGGTTTTCTTGTAGACAGTTTCCATTGTACTTGTAGCACACGTATTTCTAATATCAACATGTATTCAATATTTAGTGAACTTATTGAAGAGTGTCGACCTCATCGTGATTTTTATCTCAAAACAACTTTTAAGTCAAAGAGTTGACAAGACGGCAGAAGAAGCTACAAATGAAACCTAAATAATTACTACAACTGCCACGAATGTGCTTAATTAAAGTTAATGTTTGTAGATTTAGTGCCGGTATTTATTATTTTGAAAAAGTGTGGCGTCGGTCGTGTGCTCAAATAGCTATTATAAAAAGCTCCTTGCATTAAGCTCTCCAAAATTGGCAACTCATTATCCTGCGCTCACTTGTAAATACTCTACTGACGCTTGCAGACTTAAAAACGCAGTGATCTTTAAATAGCTAATCTTTTGATCTATAAAACACATACGTTCAATTTAGGAAAAGTAAAGGTTGTCTTTGATGTAAAGAGTAGGTAAATTAAATGTTGCAGGCACAAGTGTCTAATGATGACTCAAAAATAGTTGAAAAATAAATTAAAAAATAAAAACAAAAAGTAGGAAATCAAGCTACAATGGAGCAAAGGTTTTTATTTATACAAGACCAATAAGCTACGTTTCGCCTTAGTTAAGAGGTATCTTCAGGGTTAGGTTTCTAAGTTATAAAATCTGAAAGTCTAAGGTTGCGGTAGTTTTGTCGTTGAACATAGTACGGTGAAGCATGGGTTTATGTGTAATAAAGTAGAATAAATAATTACAATTACTTTTAACACACAATGTATAGATAAAATTAAAATCATTTAAAAACAATACAAGGTATAGATAAAACAATAAATATTGTAAATAATTAAAAGGGCGACGGACACATTAATGTGCAAAACTACCGCAACCTTGGACTTTCAGATTTTATTACTTAGAAACCTAACCAACGAAGATACCTCATAAGTGATGAGTGAACTTAAAATAAAAACCTTTGCCTCACAGTAGCTTGATTTTTTACTTTATACAAGTGTTGGGGAAAGAGTGGAAACAAAAATAAAAAGTTAGACCAGGTTTGCGAATTAATTTAGTATTAGTTGTATTAATGCGGTAGGATTTTCTAAACCATATTAAACAATATAAAAATTAAATTCGCTTTTAAATGTTTCAGGATCTTGCTTTTGACAATTTCTTTAAATTGATTAAAATCAAGTTAAATACAGAAAAGTGTTTGTAAAGGTAAATTTAGACTTAGCAGACATAATACAGAAAGCGAACGACAAATGCGAAAGTTTTTAAATATTTCAAATATTTTATTAAAATGTTCTCTTTTTTATTTGACCCAACAAGTAATTTTTTGAATTGACGTTCCATCAGAATTACAACTGAACTGGTAAAACTATTCTAAGAGTAAGTAGTATCTGATTGTTATACAATACAGGATTTAATACTTTGTTAAATAAATAACTTTTATATCTCGTGACCTTTAAACTTTTAAATCTGGTTTTATCAAGATACGCTTAATTATAAATGTGTTTATGTGTTTATATAACTCTTGAAACTACTTATATTGTTGCAAATTTGACTTTGCACTTATGATATCATGCCCCTAATGATGGTAGATAGGTATTTACCTGTTTTTTAACTAAGCTTGCGGTTTAACATTACATATAGTAACATTCTATCTTTGTACTGTCTTATTATTATATTGCAACAGGCAAGTAAACTGAAACTTATGTTTTTTAGAATACAAAGTTACCTATGAATTAAACTTTTTCTACACATAGGTACAACTAGAATGATGTAGTTGTGAAATACTGTGTACGACAATCTTTTTGAACTTACTAACAAACTTTCTAAACTTAATTATATTTACTATGAGAAAATGGAAAACTTAAGCAGGAAGTTATGAAAAATTCACGTAATATTTTTAGAGGAAAAATTGTAACTGAGATTTAATAAATTTAAGAGAAAACCTTTTAAATTCAAGAAGCACGTTCAATTCTTGAAGTTATTTAGTTCACTATTTATAAATGTCATTTTCAGTGTTAATTTGTGACATATTTTCAATTTTCTGGAATTAATGTAGCCGTCGAAGGTTGCCATTTGTTAATGTCAGATAATCACAAAAAATTGACATTAAAATAGCAACGTATTATGGAATGTTTTTCGTATATATAAGGTATAAAAAAAATTTATTTAATTGTAATAAATTATGGGTTTGCTCTGTGCATATATCATTGATTACAAATTACCAAATGCAAGAAAATGATAGACAGTAGGTTTAGTGTAAGGTTTCGTCGTATTTATGTGTATTTATTACACATAAGTACATCACCCTTAACTCTTGTTTCTGATTCTAATATGTTCTTAACTTGCCCTTAGTATCTGAGAAAGCGTACCACAATTGCGAGCACAAAAGAGCAGGCATTGGTTTTAGTAATTCCGTTGGAAAATAAGACGCGATCATTTTTCTAATCTGCATTCCGAAATATAATGTTTTAAAAATTATTTAATTGTGAAAGATAAGAGATACCAATAAAGGAACGGAAAAAAATTGAATCAATTAAATTTATCATTAAGGACGAGGGATACATGGTATTTAAAAATGGTTGACTAGGGCATTTTCATATTTGGACTATAAAAAATGTTTGGAATTTCGTATAATGCTAGAATTTTCACTAGTGTAGGTAATGGGTGTATGGGTTTGGGAATTGACATCAGCCACAAAACTACATTTTAGAATAAGTGTGAATGCACAAAATGTTCTGAATGTTTCTAGCGTTGACCTTGGCTTGAACCTCTAAGATTGGCCTTACGTAGAATGTTCTAGATCTAGAGTGAACTGGATGAAAAGAATCGAGAACATTCTAGAATGCTCGAGAACCTTTATGTATGAGTGGTGAGAATGGTTTCTGACACTGTATTAGGGTACTTTATATATATTTCGACTGAAGTGTTCTGAAAACTATTTGGAATCTCCTGTAATGCTAGGGTTTGTGGGTCGACCACCCAATACTCGCTTAGAATAAGCGAGAACGTACCTACTAGACCGCTTTTTAATGTTGATAATAGGGTGGTCTTTAGTTAGAATGTTATCGATGTCTAGGATTGCGTATTAATTTATAATGCTCTAGAGTCTAGAGCGAACCCGACTGGAAGAATCAAGAATTAATGTTCTGGAATGTTCGTGGACCGTTACGTTTTAGTGGTTGAACTGGGTTCTGACACTAAATTAAGAAATTCTCATGAAGTATACGAGGGTGGATTGATAAGTTTCCGGCCTAACCAAGAGATGACGCCACTAGGCCTACCTTGAGGTGACATTCTATAGTACCATCCTTGGATAGCTTGTAGCTATAGTTTCAGCNAAGACGATCCTGTCCCTCCACCAAGCATCAAACAAGCACTTGATGCAGCGAAACTATTAAAAAAATACTTTTTATACAATCAAATTGATCCAGCAGTATCTCAAGATATGAGTAAGATACGTAACAAAATACAATTAAAATATTGGAGCAGCAAAAAACATTAGACGAAGATAACAGGCTATCCGCAATGAATGAATAATAATGTTCGTGTGCAAAATGTGTAGGTACTATATTGGTAAATGCATATTATTTATTCCATAATAAAATAATATCTTTTATTTCTCTCCATTTAACGACCACTCTTTATAACGCCGAAAAATGTTCAGTCCCTTAAGTGTCGTTATATAGAGTTTACACTGTATATATAACATTATTGCTTTTATTATCATTCAACTAAAATAATAAATTAATAAAACAACTGAACAATAGCAACGAATTCAATAAACGTAAAAATATCCTTGCAACCGTGTGCTTTTTTTGGTTGATGTCACGTTTCCGAAACATGTAAATTTAAATATAAAACAGCAGACTCGCGAAAAACGTGTGCACTTATATGTTTCTGCGTATTTTGCTTACACTGGATGTTTATAGATCATTACCTATGGACACAGTGACCTAACTTCTATTGTTAATCCGTATTTGGTCGGTCAAGGTTGAGAGATTTTGACGGCGAACAATCACCTTACCTTTTTATAAACAATTTCCTTACGGTTCACATCAACTTTTCATCGCCCACAAACGTTCAATTATGGCAATGTAAATCGCGATTAAAAACGGGAAGTAATGATTTAATCCATAGTAAGAATTGTAATAATCCGCGTGGGAAAATTGCAGTAATTTATCATTTGTAACTTCAATATGCTTAAAGCCAAATACATTTTCTATATTCAGTTGGTTTTACAATATTTCCGAGTGTCTTATGCTAGAGAGTGTGAAATCATAAGCAGTATTTTTGCAAAATGTTGGTTTTGGCGAATGAAACTCGATATAAAACACTATATGTACAGACTTTATTTGCAAATGAATTATTAACTACGAAATAACGGGTTATAACAACAGACACAATAAAGAAAATATGAATTAAAAATGCAAGTTAACAAGAAGAAGGACAAAACATAACTAGCTCTAAATCAAAAATTTTCTTGGTGCTACCACCAATACCTGGTATGCAACAAAAGAATAAGAGCCAAAAACCAATAAGGGGAAAATCCAACAAGGTATGACTCTGCCTCGAGCTATGAAATTCCTGCAACTTGCATACAATTGAATAATAAAATTAAGAAAGGTGGTTGCCGTCGAAGACCTTCGCAGAATCTGACCACTGGGACCAATCGACCTATTATTGTTTGCAAAAAACATGTAAGAGATATTTGATTACTTTGTACCTATACGTTTGAAATTATGGAAATTTTCAATGTAATAAAATAAAACAGGTTGAATAATAATAAGCAAATATATTTCTAACAACTAAAAAAAAAATATTAAAATTAAACATAGTTTCGAATCTAATGGACCTTGGCCTTGAGTTGCGGGGGTGATAAAACTTCGCTCATAAATTGATTTGTTTCTACTATCTAACTCCATCTGAGGTCATAGTTTACAATCAAACCCTGCTTGTATAGTGATTCACACAATAATTAACCGCTGATTTAATCTTTTCCTAGTTCTCAAAATTGAACATTGTCGCGCATCTGTAAGCTCATAGGATTTTGAAATATCTATACTGTTCGTTTCAAGAAGTTAGAGATATGCCCCTTCCCTTTATTAGGATGCGCCGTAGCATAATCCCAAATTCAATCATATTTATCTGCGGACTCATTTCTTGACCGATCATCGAGCGAGAACTAGACAAAAGTGTACAGTACCATTTGCAAAATTATTTAAACTGCCTCGTTGAAATTTAATAATATGGTTTATTTAAAAGCATATTTAGCCAAAAATAATGACAAGCGAATTAACTTAACGTTCTACACACCTATAAAACTTTTGCTTTGTTGTCTATTGTTAATTTATATACATTTTTGTTTTAAGAAATTGCTAAACATTTTCGTCTAGTACTGTACAGTTCTAGTTGATCTTCTAAGACCGCCCATCGAGAGCTCTGCTCGTTCAAGCTTGTTCCAACTATTTCTGTCTTGCTCACGCCTAGTGTGTATTCTTTCTAGCTTCGCGCAGATTTCTTCAAGGTCACAATTCTAACAAATTGAAACAGACTGTTCCTATTTTAGGCAGCATCCACCTTAATTATACTTCGTGCAATATAAAGCAGGAGGGAACTATAAACCAAAGTTAATGGTAATTACCTATGGCTATTTAAGATATTTTGTTTTTAAAGAGTCCTAACCAAAAAAACAATTATTGGAAGTTTTGTCAACTCAGATACTTAATAAATATTAATAAATACCCTTATTGACAAATNGTGACCACATCATTAATTACATCGAAAAAATATCGATCGAGATAATCTCTGAAAATTATTAATTTTAAGCAAACAAGTGGCTAACTATTAACTTTCTAATATTGTCAGTTGCGGTAGCCACAATGACATTGATCATTAATTGATTTGGATTTGTATTATGCTACGAGATATTTCACCTCAGTCATTGACATTTCTTAAGCCAATTAAACCGTACTTTCGATGAATTAAGCTCTTATCAATTTTATAGTTGATTTACAATTTTTATCTTTTACTTCCGCAATCAATGCTTCTGGAGTTACACGGAGTTTACGTCAGGAGAAGAAGGTAGAACAGTTAAGTGTAGTATCACATCAATTTATTGGTTGAATTATTACAGAACTACATCAGTAAAATTGAGCTATTTAATATATATTGTCTCTTGAAAAAATCTATCATTGAAATGACCATTTATATAAATTTGTGGTACATTAAACTAATTATCCTAATTGGAAATATAAAAACCTTGACGGAACACCAAATAAATTAACGTGATGATCAATAGCAGTAGCAGATTTGCCTTTCCAATATTACATATTTCTAAATGGGATAGATGTTAAATATTCTTAAAAATGTACGGTTGAGATACAGAGATAGAAGACTGATATATACTTTGTATGAAGAGTAACAGTCAGTTTTAGAAGTTGGGCGACTAGCAAACAAGTAGGTACTAGAAAGCGAGTCAGACTAGGATGCACACTATCACTGCTGCCTTTTTATCTTAAATCGAAGACACGATAAACATAATTAAAGACAAGGCAAGATTAGGGATATATACATACATACAGATTTAGATGAGATTACTGTTCTCAAATACTTAAGGACATGGGATGTTCTAGTTTTGGGGAAATACGAAGATTAGCTCAGGATAGGAAAGAGTGGGGGTGCGTTTCCAACCATGATGATGATGACAATTATCATGCATGCTTTAACGACCAAATCAAGCACTTTTTCAAAGACGATTTTGCTTAGGTAATAATTAAATAATAACATGCCTTACGGTAGGTACGTATCTTCCTTCTTGCTGATTTAATAAACCTTTTGTTTTAAGTGGTAGAAATTAATTTCTTTTGATGGATAATTAGCAAATTAATAAATAATTACCTTAATAATAAAGGTTGCAAACCTTTTTATATTATTTGAACCTTGAGGTTGTTATGTTCATAACTTTAAATTTTTTATTCGCGCAGGTCGCTAAATATTACTGGCAATTAAATGTGATCTATTATTGTTTACTATGGTTTTCAATTAAAGAACAATATTTATAGTTGATAATATTTTTCTAACAAAATGTCAAATAGGGAAAGGAAGTATGCAAATTAAATCTAGGTAAAAATCGCTATTATTTATTTACGGAGGAATACAAAAAGTTAATGTCGTCAACAACAAATGTTTCTTTTTTTGTGTTAACGTTCAATTAAAACAAGTGACATTTATTGTCTATAAGTAAAATTTAAGAGTTTGTACCTAATAAAAATAAAAGATAAATTATTGTAAAGGTGAACTTTGGTGTGGACCAACAAGGCCAAGCTGACTAATCTCAGGCCCGTTGGTGACAGTTTACTTATTTTAGGAACATTTCAGATAGCAATTGATTTTGTCTATAAGTCCTTGTTAGGTATAGTACATACTTAAATTGAAATGGTCCATTAACTGCAGTTAAATAAAAAATGTTTTGTTTTTACAGTCCATTTCAATTTGTTAGAATTGTGACCTTGAATAAATCTGCGCGAAGATAGAAAGAATACACACTAGGCGTGAGCAAGACAGAAATAGTTGGAACAAGCTTGAACGAGCAGNTGGCGGTAAGAGATTTGCGGACAATGAAGAAGTAATCGAAGCTGTAAATGGTTATTTTGAGGAGCTTGACGAATCAGTCTATAGAGATGGCATTAATAGACTGGAACACCGCTATGAGAAATGTATCAGCCTTGGAGGAGATTATGTTGAGAAATAAAAAAAAAAAATTTTTAAAAACCTTGTTTTTCTTGGTCAGGCCGGAAACTTATCAATCCACCCTCGTATTTCGACCAGTATCCCAAAAAATGTCTGAAATCTCCTATAATGTTCGCAAGTCGACTATCACCAAACATAAACCATGCAAAGAGGTTTATTATTCTTCTTTTTCTTATAAAGACGGCAGGCTTTTATTACTCCTGACATCACAGTAGAATGCAGGGTTAAATGGGGGTGATACTTCTCTATTCTATCCGTGTGAAGTACACCACATCCCTTTTTTTGTTTTAAACAGGACATTCACGCGTGACTTCATGACCTTATTGATCAGCCACCACTGATTAACAGAATATCCGTTGTTTACTTTCGAGTTGAAATTTGACCGCTATTGTTCGCCCATTTGTTGGTTAGTCTAAAAGGCGTCAAAACCACCGTTAGTCGAGTAAAAGCGTGACGATCGTCCATTGCTGTTGCGTGATAAATGAAGCCATTTAAATTAGTTCGCTAATTAAATAAGCCGATTGGAAATTTTCAACAGCGAGAAACACTCTGTGGACTTAATCGCGTGTAACAGAGGAACGGTAGTAATGATAATGGCGAGACCAAGAACTTTTTCAAGTCTTTTGTCATTTATTATAAGTCTTGCAGTTATTATGCAGCTGCTGTTTGACTTCGTTATTGTTAGATGCACGCGAAACGGTACGAAAACGGGAAAAGGTAAATTGCTAACCGCATAAGACTACAAGGCATTGAAATAATAAAATTATCCCCTAGGTAATTCCCGAAAGGACTCTCAGACTTTTTGTTTAATATGTTAGTTAGAAATTAATAACAACAGCTTTAAAAAAGTAGAATTGTTTGTATAGATGTACTTAAATTGGTGGGCGAAATTTATGTCTTAATGTAATAGATTTAGGTGCATTCAGAAAGAAAAACACTTAGTTAGTGTTGTTAAGAAACGCCATTATAAAGGATTTATGGAGTTGAGGTCGTATACAGTTAATTTTGTTAGTATTTCGTCACATTCGGTAATAGTTCGGATATCTTTTAAACAACACAATACCTAGACTGTAAGGATAATTTGTAACCTTCCGTAAATCTATCGAACTTAACAAAAAGCGTACCATCTAACTTAACCTAACCTAACCTTCCATAATTTACCAAACTTAACAAACAGCATACCTTCTAACCTAACCTATATCTTCTGTATTCTATCGAACATAACAAAAAGCGTACCATCTAACCTAACCTAACCTAACCTAACCTAACCTAGCTTTCCGTAATTTATTGAACTTAACAAAAAGCGTACCTTCTAACCTAACCTTCCGTAATGTATCGAACATAACAAAAAGCGTACCTTCTAATCTAACCTATATCTTCCGTATTCTATCGAACATAACAAAAAGCGTACCATCTAACCTAACCTAACTTAACCTAGCTTTCCGTAATTTATTGAACTTAACAAAAAGCGTACCTTCTAACCTAACCTTCCGTAATGTATCGAACTTAATAAAAAGCGTACCATCTAACCTAACCTATATCTTCCGTATTCCATCGAACATAACAAAAAGCGTACCTTCTAACCTAACCTATATCTTCCGTATTCTATCGAACATAACAAAAAGCGTACCATCTAACCTAACCTAACCTAACCTAACCTAACCTAGCTTTCCGTAATTTATTGAACTTAACAAATCGTACCTTCTAACCTAAACTTCCGTAATCTATCGAACTTAATAAAAAGCGTACCATCTAACCTAACCTAACCTAATCTTCCGTAATCTATCGAACTTAAGAAGCGGTTAACAACAGTTACTAGGTGTTCAAGACGAACGTTACCAGATCGAACGGTTGACAGTTGTCTCCTTTCATTTTCTCCCTTTTTATCTTTGTCTTTTCAATCGATTGTATAGCACGCGTTTCACTTGCATTCAAGAAATTACACACATCCTTACCTATATCTCGAAGTATAAGATGATACATATCAAAAGATAATGACTACCATCTACTTGTTGTACCTGAAACAATTAGAGAAAAAAAATTATTTGACAATTACAATTATCGAGATTTTCGAGAATAATCATAGCTTCATTCTGCTTAAAATTATTAATAAACATTAAAAATACTTTTATTAATGATTATTTTCATGAATCAAATGCATTTTGTCAGAAAAACATCCGCCCAAACAATAAGACGTAAAGTAATGTAACGGGGTTACTCGCTTAACCCACTGTTGCAGTCTCCAACGTTATCTCCAAGATTTGGTTGTCTAACCAATCAAATATAGTTAAAACCTTTGAAACACTATAGTATCCGTCTTCCATAAATAATACACAATTAAACTGATATATACAACGAGTTAGTTACAAAATGCACGTTCTTCAAATGGAAAAACTAACCCCTAGCCTATCAATTGTTTTGTCAATACTACTGTGAATTTGTTTCTTACAGATGTAAGTATATTCAAGAAGGTATTATTAACGAGTACTACTGTAAGAAATTAATGGCGTCAAGGTCATACAGTATTCCTTTGTGAGAGGCGACGCGAAACGATTTTACGTTTTTCGGTAGTCTCACAAAGAATAATTTGTAGTCTTCGAACTTTCAAGGAGTTCATTAATTTAGCTGAATTAGTGCTCAAACAGCATATACTTGTTTATATGTTCACTTATTATCTTTATTATAAATAGCCCGAGCAGTTGCAACAAATACGTAAATTTCACGATTGCACTTATCGAAATTTTTGAAGAATTATTGCTTCAACTGTGCCTGCAATTGATAATAAATCTCAGAAATATCTTTATTAATAACTGTTTTTATGATTAAAATATATTTGGTCTCCAACGTTATCTCTAAGTTTTAGCTATTTTATCGATGAATTACAGTAAAATATTTGATACATTATAGCGTCCGTCCATCCTAAACAATCTCTCCTTGTATTATTTACACTTTTAAACTGATATATATAGGGCGTTAATTAATAAATGCCCGTTCTTCAAAAGAAAAAAACAACCAATTTCATTAAAAAGGACAAATGCTGTAGCTATTGAAGTACATATTTTTCGTGCCTTTTTTATATAATGCCTACACATACGAGTCAACCAATAACAATAATGTTGTGAGCTGCTGCCGTAGGCGACGATCGATACGGCGCGGCATGTTGTCCACATAAAAGACACTTTCCAGAAAGCAAATACCGGAAAACTTGTTATAATGCGATGCAAGAAATACATTCTCAATTCCAAAATTTTGGGAAAATATGGATGACATTATTTACACGTTCCAATTTTTTTACTATTTCTGCATCTCAAAGGGTACATGTTATTATTATTATTGTACAATTGTCTTCAAAGTTTGTTTATTAGATACTTGCTTTATAATTCAACATTATCATTTACAGTACCTTGGTTACAGGCAACTATAGATGTTACCCAATCTTCTACTATTATTTATTAAGAAACAATAGGAAATTAATCAAGGTAAATTAAATAAAAACCACTAGGCAAACAATTGGCTTGACCACTGCGTTGTTGCGCAGTAGAATACAGTTTTAATTAATGATGTAAATGATAAAAAAGTCTTAGATTACGCAAATTTGCATAATATCCATCAGTAGAGATGCTACACTGCAGGGCTAATTAAAAAGTGATTTTTTTTGCAGAAGGCATGCAGTGAATTTTGTAATTGTTACGTTTGGTTGATGGTTCATAGCAAATTAATTTCTAACTAATGGTTTTCACTTATTCGGTTTTCTTTTCTAATTCAGTACCTACCAACTTCAAGTTCGAAAAATGTTTACTAGACGAAAAACTTACAATCTTAAGGTGCACCTAGTGACTACTAAACGTTATTATTTACGACACGATTTGTTCCAGTTTATTGCGGCTTTCTAGTTTGAAGGTTAAAATAATACTATTTGATGTTAGGAAAAACAGTAGAAGAAGTAAGTGTTGGTTTTTGTACAGGTACTTATGTGATTAGTTTTTCATTATCATTTTATTAAGCGATTTAGTCGTAATAGTATTGAACGAAAACAGCAAAAAAAAAACGTTTTTGTCTTTTGCAATCAAATCATAGGCATCTATCTCCGCTGATAGCACAACTTCCTGGAACTATTGACCATTAGAACATCTAGTCAAAGGACGAAACTAAATAATGCGCCTTCTTTCGATATCCAGGATATTATCATTTAACCAGATTTATTAATTAAAAATCGCTAGCCTTTACGTACTTATTGGAGGTGAAAGAAAACAAAAACAGCTGTGTTTCAATATCTACATTCACAGTTAGTGTTTATATTAACAGGTATATTTTAACCTTAAAAATGTGACATTTGTATAGTAGTATTATTTCAGCAAAAGCTTATGTTGTGGTTACATAATTGATCGCCTTAATTAAAATATGTGTAAAAGGGTGTTTCTGAAATAAGTAGCAAGCTTTGAAGGATGTTAACTGGATGTTAATGTGATTAAGGGACAAAAAATTTATAATTAAATCATAAGTTGCAATTCGATGCCGGCCCTGGGTGTGAATTGCCAACGTACAGAGAAATTGCGATAACAACGAAGCAGTTACATCGACGGAGAATGTAAACAGTGACGATTATCACTTAAGACTGTACTTTTAAATACGTTTTTCTCGAAAACGGTGGACTATTGGACCAAATATTTCTTCTTTTATAGTGCTCTATCACCTCCTCTAACCTTGCTACTTATTTCAGAAACAACCTGTACAGCGATCCAGAATAAATGTTTCGTGTGTCTCATATTTTTCGTATTCATTATTCCCTTGACATATTGTTTCTTGGCAAACTGCAATCTACTAAATAAGTGATCTAATGAACCAAACCTTGAAATGTAATCTGTGAGAAATGGTTGTTTGCTTTTTATTTGCCGCCTACGCTAAAATTCTCAAACGGATGCAAATTGATTGTAGGTAGCGATGAAGGGCATGATATAGTCTAGAGTGAGAGTTCTTCTGTGAATCAATGCAATATGAATGTATGGGGTGGACTACTTTGCATCACCATTTACGGTTTTTATGTTGGTAAACAACTTGCGATACTTATTGTCTGTCAAAGAATATCCAATGTGTATGGTCTAATTTTAATTTATAGAGGTTGAAATTTTATGTACGCATTTTTTCTGGTTTAATAATAGTTATTAGGTTATTATTCATAATTCTCTTAAGTTTTCTAGTCCAAAGATATCAATATTCAATCAATATTCCGTACGTCGGAACCCTTATAGAATCACTCGTGTGTCTGTCTGTCCGTCGGTCACAGTCATTTTCTCCGAATCTACCGGACCGATTAAGTTGATATTTAACACACATCAATTTTTGTGACCCAAACACGGACGTATAACGTAAATAAATTAATTTTGAACATGGGCATCAATTTTGAGAGGCCAACAGGAAATTATTGAAGGGTCTCAAATATATTTTATAATTTTAAAATAAATAGTTTTAAAGTTATTTAAGAAAATAGATAAAAATTGACGATTCCTTCCTTCCCCCTTAACTCCGAAACTACTACACCTAAAATTTTGAAAAAAATACGGAAAATAGTTCTTTA
>NW_020442465.1:1558949-1567308 GCF_000699045.2 Agrilus planipennis
AAATCTGCGCGAAGATAGAAAGAATACACACTAGGCGTGAGCAAGACAGAAATAGTTGGAACAAGCTTGAACGAGTAGAGCTCTCGATGGGCGGTCTTAGGAGATCGGCTAGAACTGTACAGTACTAGACGAAAATGTTTAGAAATTTCTTAAAACAAAAATGTATATAAATTAACAATAGAAAACAAAGCAAAAGTTTTAAAAGTGTGTAGAGCGTTAAGTTAATTCACTTGTTATTATTTTTGGCTAAATATGCTTTTAAATAAAGCATATTCTTAAATTTTAACGAGGCAGTTTAAATAATTTTGCAACTGTACACTTTCGTCTAGTTCTCGCTCGATGATCGGTAGAGAAATGAGCTCCGCAGATAAATATGATTGAGTTCGGAATTAGATACGGCGCATCCTAATAAAGGGAAGGGGCGTATCTCTAACTTCTTGAAACGGACAGTAATTACCTGATTCTGTTTTTCGTTAATTGATTGTTATTTTACAATAGCGATTGTTGATTTTTTAAATGCAGGAAAATAATAACAATGGCTGTCTCCCACATACAAATCAATTGCATTATAACCCAACCTAACTTGTAGCTAGGAATTGATTAGGTTGAACTAGATTACGATATGGAATAATGTCATACGCAAAGTATTCATCCGCCCAAACACGTACTGCGAATTTCTTAATATTTTTATCAAGTCAGCATTATCAAGGTGTCTCTTTCCCTATACAACCTAATAATGCAGAGAAGCGAAATTATGAAACGATCGTGGCTGACAAAAACATTAACAAAACTCCTAGAATGGTAACTACAACAACCAACGATTGTATCGAAGCGAATTTGGAAAAAAACAACCTACAAATATTGTATTTGCGTAAGCAAGATTAGAAATTAGGTATTTTAATGATTTGTGTCATTGGAGACTGTAACAATGCAGATACAATTTATCATTAAAAAGTGACCACATCATTAATTACATCGAAAAAATATCGATCGAGATAATCTCTGAAAATTATTAATTTTAAGCAAACAAGTGGCTAACTATTAACTTTCTAATATTGTCAGTTGCGGTAGCCACAATGACATTGATCATTAATTGATTTGGATTTGTATTATGCTACGAGATATTTCACCTCAGTCATTGACATTTCTTAAGCCAATTAAACCGTACTTTCGATGAATTAAGCTCTTATCAATTTTATAGTTGATTTACAATTTTTATCTTTTACTTCCGCAATCAATGCTTCTGGAGTTACACGGAGTTTACGTCAGGAGAAGAAGGTAGAACAGTTAAGTGTAGTATCACATCAATTTATTGGTTGAATTATTACAGAACTACATCAGTAAAATTGAGCTATTTAATATATATTGTCTCTTGAAAAAATCTATCATTGAAATGACCATTTATATAAATTTGTGGTACATTAAACTAATTATCCTAATTGGAAATATAAAAACCTTGACGGAACACCAAATAAATTAACGTGATGATCAATAGCAGTAGCAGATTTGCCTTTCCAATATTACATATTTCTAAATGGGATAGATGTTAAATATTCTTAAAAATGTACGGTTGAGATACAGAGATAGAAGACTGATATATACTTTGTATGAAGAGTAACAGTCAGTTTTAGAAGTTGGGCGACTAGCAAACAAGTAGGTACTAGAAAGCGAGTCAGACTAGGATGCACACTATCACTGCTGCCTTTTTATCTTAAATCGAAGACACGATAAACATAATTAAAGACAAGGCAAGATTAGGGATATATACATACATACAGATTTAGATGAGATTACTGTTCTCAAATACTTAAGGACATGGGATGTTCTAGTTTTGGGGAAATACGAAGATTAGCTCAGGATAGGAAAGAGTGGGGGTGCGTTTCCAACCATGATGATGATGACAATTATCATGCATGCTTTAACGACCAAATCAAGCACTTTTTCAAAGACGATTTTGCTTAGGTAATACAGCAAAAATCCATAAATTATTATGGATTTTGAGCAGCCGGGTTATGTATTTCACTAAAAGAGAGCTTGGAATAATTAGGAAATCAAGTTTATTTACGACTACAAACATCGAATAAAATTAGAAATCAGTGAATGAACGAATTAGTTAGTTATACGAAAAACCTTGAACACAAGCATTAATATACAAATGAATTCCGCCAAAAATTGTAACAGAAATTAACTTAATTATCGATTTCAAAATAAAATAATTATTTATACATTAACCTTAATAATAACAACTGCATATCGGTAATACTCTGATATTTTAATAAAAATACCTTCCAGTAGGTATCGGTTACACTAGATTGCAAAGTTTGATGGAAGTGTAAAATGATTGAAATGTAGAATATAATAAAGTATGAGCCAAACAGTTACCTAGATTTATTATAGTTTTTTATATTTTGGCCAAAGAGCTAGGGAAATCCATAACGAAACTGTACTTATTAGCGTATATCTTCTGAATGGTAGAGGTAGTTTAGGATCTCATGAACCTTAACCTTGATTTGCGAAATTGCGAAACTCTGATTTCTACATTTATACTTATTAGTGGCTGTCATTATTTACAGTTTATATAGAATTCCATCCCTAGACTATTGAATCATTGTTTTTGTAATGTACAATAAGAACGCAATAAGCTCCGCCTTTGGCATATGTCAAGGATCATGAGATTTTGAACTAGATATAGGTACTGTGGTTTCTTATAAAATTCGCTATAATCTAACAGAAATTAACTAATTAAAAGGCATTTCGAATTTAAAAAGTTTTTCTTTTCGTTTTTTTTTTTTTTAATTTAATTTTATAACAAGGAGAAAACGTAGATATCCAGCAAAGTATTTTATAATTTTTTGGTATTTCTTTTATGCATGAGTTCGGTCGTAATTTTTAATTTTTGTTTCGTGATTATTGTGTTAATTGTGAATTTAGATCTTGACGTTTAGATCGTTTTTCTCGATTTTCTTTTGGACTGCTCTTTCAACCGAACTAAAATAACTTTCTACTTGTGCAACAGGTCTTACAGTTTGACATTAAGAATACACTTAACAGACTTTGAGTCGTGGACAATGTTCATTTAATATTCCGTAGACGCATTCGCTTTTATAACAATAACGTGATACAAAAGTGAATTTAGTGCGGCGCGGCACACTTCGGCTGTTCTCTTAACAAAATGCTTTGTTGTGTTCGGAACAAAATTAATTTCTTACGTCTAACCGTGTCACGAACATTAAACGCATTTGTAACGAAGAAACGTTTCAATTTTAAATAGAACGGTGTTATTGTAATAAGTAAACATCATTACTGTTACCAGAAAATAGATCGATAAAAATTTATATGCAATAAATGAACAATTTTTAAGTCAAATAACTCTTTGGTTTCTAATCATATCTTACATTAATTGATAAAGAGAAAAGCTCCTTTCCAACAGGAAAACGGTCGCCGCGAAATTCGTACCAAAATTGTTTAATTTTGACAAAAAACAGCATCGCAATAACATTACTACGGAGCTGTTGAAATTTGGCCGCGACGACCCAAATTTGCTCCAAAGAATCATAACTGGTGACGAATCATGGGTTTATGGTTATGACGTTGGAAATCAGAGCTCAATAATATCAATGAAAGCTGCCGCACGAGCAAAAACCGAAAAAAGCGCCCCAAGTTAGGTCGAATGTGAAGGTTTCGCTTATAGTTTTCTTCGATTGCAAGGACGTGGTGCATCATGAGTTCTTGCCACAGGGTAGAAAGGCAAATAAGGAATATAACTTGCAGGTTATGCGCAATTTGCGCGAAGTAATCAGCCAGAAACGCTCGGATTTGTGGAAGAACAAAAATTGGCCTTTACACCATGATAACGCCCCTGCTTACACATCGTTGCTTGTGCGTGAATTTTTGGCCGAAAACAACACACTAATAATACTGCAGCCACCGTATTACCCAGATCTGGCCCCGTATGACCTTTTCTTGTTCCCGAAACTGAAGAGGCCTATGAAAGGACGAGGCTACGCTACGATTGAGGAGATAAAGACGGTATCGAAGGAGGAGCTGAACAAAACCACAAAAAATGATTTTTTTGAAGTGCTTCGAGAATTAGAAAAAACGTTGGCACAAGTGTATAATATCTGGTGGGGATTACTTTGAAGGGGATAAAATAGATATTTATGAATAAAAAAATAATTTTTGAAAAAAAACACAAAATGCGCAATAGTTTTTGAACAGGACAACTGCTTGTATGATACCGAATGATGTAAAAAACAATGCTCTATATCTTATTAATTGAATATAAACAAAAAACAATCATCGTGGATATTTTAAACCAAGTTACATGTGTGTTAAGTATCTAAAACTGCGCATAACCAAATACTACCACCATGAATTTTGTTCTGTATGGTTATCCGTCTGTCACGTAGATGTAGTTACGCTATTGATTCAGTTCGACAAGGCGATATCCTTATGGACCTTGTCGAACATTATCGAATTCCACAAAATGTGGTCATTTTCTAGAGATCGCGTTAACTACTCATTTTGAGGATATTTGACTCTGGATTCCACAAAATGTGGATATTTTCTATAGATGGCGCTGGTTACGCTGTTTGTAATAATTGTACTTTAGAAAATACGTTTCGGTTGGTTAGACTTTTTTCAAGGGTACATAAGGTAAAAGACCCAGTTATTATATTACTGTAATAATTTTTATTTTCAANTGTTTCTAAATGCTTGAAATGTTTTGTTAAAAATCTATTATTATTTCGGATTGTTATGCTTTTTTCTTGAGCAGTAAGGCAGTAAAGCTTCAGTGATACAGTAGACAAAAAAATTTTTTGAAAATTAATAGAAATTAGAATTGACGATACAGTTAGAGTTAGAATTAAAGAAGATTTAGAGTTATAAAAGTTAGACTGTAGTTGTATATGGGTTTTAAGACAGACACTGCGTACATTACAGAGGGAGCTTTTTGTGATAAAGGGTTTTCTTGTAGACAGTTTCCATTGTACTTGTAGCACACGTATTTCTAATATCAACATGTATTCAATATTTAGTGAACTTATTGAAGAGTGTCGACCTCATCGTGATTTTTATCTCAAAACAACTTTTAAGTCAAAGAGTTGACAAGACGGCAGAAGAAGCTACAAATGAAACCTAAATAATTACTACAACTGCCACGAATGTGCTTAATTAAAGTTAATGTTTGTAGATTTAGTGCCGGTATTTATTATTTTGAAAAAGTGTGGCGTCGGTCGTGTGCTCAAATAGCTATTATAAAAAGCTCCTTGCATTAAGCTCTCCAAAATTGGCAACTCATTATCCTGCGCTCACTTGTAAATACTCTACTGACGCTTGCAGACTTAAAAACGCAGTGATCTTTAAATAGCTAATCTTTTGATCTATAAAACACATACGTTCAATTTAGGAAAAGTAAAGGTTGTCTTTGATGTAAAGAGTAGGTAAATTAAATGTTGCAGGCACAAGTGTCTAATGATGACTCAAAAATAGTTGAAAAATAAATTAAAAAATAAAAACAAAAAGTAGGAAATCAAGCTACAATGGAGCAAAGGTTTTTATTTATACAAGACCAATAAGCTACGTTTCGCCTTAGTTAAGAGGTATCTTCAGGGTTAGGTTTCTAAGTTATAAAATCTGAAAGTCTAAGGTTGCGGTAGTTTTGTCGTTGAACATAGTACGGTGAAGCATGGGTTTATGTGTAATAAAGTAGAATAAATAATTACAATTACTTTTAACACACAATGTATAGATAAAATTAAAATCATTTAAAAACAATACAAGGTATAGATAAAACAATAAATATTGTAAATAATTAAAAGGGCGACGGACACATTAATGTGCAAAACTACCGCAACCTTGGACTTTCAGATTTTATTACTTAGAAACCTAACCAACGAAGATACCTCATAAGTGATGAGTGAACTTAAAATAAAAACCTTTGCCTCACAGTAGCTTGATTTTTTACTTTATACAAGTGTTGGGGAAAGAGTGGAAACAAAAATAAAAAGTTAGACCAGGTTTGCGAATTAATTTAGTATTAGTTGTATTAATGCGGTAGGATTTTCTAAACCATATTAAACAATATAAAAATTAAATTCGCTTTTAAATGTTTCAGGATCTTGCTTTTGACAATTTCTTTAAATTGATTAAAATCAAGTTAAATACAGAAAAGTGTTTGTAAAGGTAAATTTAGACTTAGCAGACATAATACAGAAAGCGAACGACAAATGCGAAAGTTTTTAAATATTTCAAATATTTTATTAAAATGTTCTCTTTTTTATTTGACCCAACAAGTAATTTTTTGAATTGACGTTCCATCAGAATTACAACTGAACTGGTAAAACTATTCTAAGAGTAAGTAGTATCTGATTGTTATACAATACAGGATTTAATACTTTGTTAAATAAATAACTTTTATATCTCGTGACCTTTAAACTTTTAAATCTGGTTTTATCAAGATACGCTTAATTATAAATGTGTTTATGTGTTTATATAACTCTTGAAACTACTTATATTGTTGCAAATTTGACTTTGCACTTATGATATCATGCCCCTAATGATGGTAGATAGGTATTTACCTGTTTTTTAACTAAGCTTGCGGTTTAACATTACATATAGTAACATTCTATCTTTGTACTGTCTTATTATTATATTGCAACAGGCAAGTAAACTGAAACTTATGTTTTTTAGAATACAAAGTTACCTATGAATTAAACTTTTTCTACACATAGGTACAACTAGAATGATGTAGTTGTGAAATACTGTGTACGACAATCTTTTTGAACTTACTAACAAACTTTCTAAACTTAATTATATTTACTATGAGAAAATGGAAAACTTAAGCAGGAAGTTATGAAAAATTCACGTAATATTTTTAGAGGAAAAATTGTAACTGAGATTTAATAAATTTAAGAGAAAACCTTTTAAATTCAAGAAGCACGTTCAATTCTTGAAGTTATTTAGTTCACTATTTATAAATGTCATTTTCAGTGTTAATTTGTGACATATTTTCAATTTTCTGGAATTAATGTAGCCGTCGAAGGTTGCCATTTGTTAATGTCAGATAATCACAAAAAATTGACATTAAAATAGCAACGTATTATGGAATGTTTTTCGTATATATAAGGTATAAAAAAAATTTATTTAATTGTAATAAATTATGGGTTTGCTCTGTGCATATATCATTGATTACAAATTACCAAATGCAAGAAAATGATAGACAGTAGGTTTAGTGTAAGGTTTCGTCGTATTTATGTGTATTTATTACACATAAGTACATCACCCTTAACTCTTGTTTCTGATTCTAATATGTTCTTAACTTGCCCTTAGTATCTGAGAAAGCGTACCACAATTGCGAGCACAAAAGAGCAGGCATTGGTTTTAGTAATTCCGTTGGAAAATAAGACGCGATCATTTTTCTAATCTGCATTCCGAAATATAATGTTTTAAAAATTATTTAATTGTGAAAGATAAGAGATACCAATAAAGGAACGGAAAAAAATTGAATCAATTAAATTTATCATTAAGGACGAGGGATACATGGTATTTAAAAATGGTTGACTAGGGCATTTTCATATTTGGACTATAAAAAATGTTTGGAATTTCGTATAATGCTAGAATTTTCACTAGTGTAGGTAATGGGTGTATGGGTTTGGGAATTGACATCAGCCACAAAACTACATTTTAGAATAAGTGTGAATGCACAAAATGTTCTGAATGTTTCTAGCGTTGACCTTGGCTTGAACCTCTAAGATTGGCCTTACGTAGAATGTTCTAGATCTAGAGTGAACTGGATGAAAAGAATCGAGAACATTCTAGAATGCTCGAGAACCTTTATGTATGAGTGGTGAGAATGGTTTCTGACACTGTATTAGGGTACTTTATATATATTTCGACTGAAGTGTTCTGAAAACTATTTGGAATCTCCTGTAATGCTAGGGTTTGTGGGTCGACCACCCAATACTCGCTTAGAATAAGCGAGAACGTACCTACTAGACCGCTTTTTAATGTTGATAATAGGGTGGTCTTTAGTTAGAATGTTATCGATGTCTAGGATTGCGTATTAATTTATAATGCTCTAGAGTCTAGAGCGAACCCGACTGGAAGAATCAAGAATTAATGTTCTGGAATGTTCGTGGACCGTTACGTTTTAGTGGTTGAACTGGGTTCTGACACTAAATTAAGAAATTCTCATGAAGTATACGAGGGTGGATTGATAAGTTTCCGGCCTAACCAAGAGATGACGCCACTAGGCCTACCTTGAGGTGACATTCTATAGTACCATCCTTGGATAGCTTGTAGCTATAGTTTCAGCCCGATCTCCTTGCTAGTGTAGGTTTGACAGCACGCTGAACAA
>NW_020442465.1:1572586-1573994 GCF_000699045.2 Agrilus planipennis
TTGTTGTAAGGGTCTCAAATATATTTTATAATTTTAAAATAAATATTTAAGAAAATAGATGAAAACTGACCATTCTCCCTCCCCTTATCTCCGAAACTACTGATCCCAAAATTTTGAAAAAAAATAATAGAAAATAGTTCTTTCCTTTTAATTACATTACAGGAAAATCAATAAAAAGTCTACGGTCTGAACATAACGTGGTAAATCATTCAACAAATTTACATTTGCAGTTTAAATGTATGGGAGAATTTTTAACTACAATGTTATGTTGGTTTTCGGGCTAGGGTTCCGTACGTCCAAATGAAAAACGGAATACTTATGGTATCAATCGTGTGTCTGTATTTTTCAATTATTCAAACAGAATTGCTTTTATATCTGTAATTAAATAATAACATGCCTTACGGTAGGTACGTATCTTCCTTCTTGCTGATTTAATAAACCTTTTGTTTTAAGTGGTAGAAATTAATTTCTTTTGATGGATAATTAGCAAATTAATAAATAATTACCTTAATAATAAAGGTTGCAAACCTTTTTATATTATTTGAACCTTGAGGTTGTTATGTTCATAACTTTAAATTTTTTATTCGCGCAGGTCGCTAAATATTACTGGCAATTAAATGTGATCTATTATTGTTTACTATGGTTTTCAATTAAAGAACAATATTTATAGTTGATAATATTTTTCTAACAAAATGTCAAATAGGGAAAGGAAGTATGCAAATTAAATCTAGGTAAAAATCGCTATTATTTATTTACGGAGGAATACAAAAAGTTAATGTCGTCAACAACAAATGTTTCTTTTTTTGTGTTAACGTTCAATTAAAACAAGTGACATTTATTGTCTATAAGTAAAATTTAAGAGTTTGTACCTAATAAAAATAAAAGATAAATTATTGTAAAGGTGAACTTTGGTGTGGACCAACAAGGCCAAGCTGACTAATCTCAGGCCCGTTGGTGACAGTTTACTTATTTTAGGAACATTTCAGATAGCAATTGATTTTGTCTATAAGTCCTTGTTAGGTATAGTACATACTTAAATTGAAATGGTCCATTAACTGCAGTTAAATAAAAAATGTTTTGTTTTTACAGTCCATTTCAATTTGTTAGAATTGTGACCTTGAATAAATCTGCGCGAAAGTAGAAAGAATACACACTAAGCGCGAGCAAGACAGAAATAGTCGGAACAAGCTTGAACGAGTAGAGCTCTCGATGGGCGGTCTTAGGAGATCGGCTAGAACTGTACAGTACTAGACGAAAATGTTTAGAAATTTCTTAAAACAAAAATGTATATAAATTAACAATAGAAAACAAAGCAAAAGTTTTATAGGTGTGTAGAACGTTAAGTTAATTCACTTGTTATTATTTTTGGCTAAATATGCTTTTAAATAAAGCATATTCTTAAATTTTA
>NW_020442465.1:1580101-1599796 GCF_000699045.2 Agrilus planipennis
GCTACGCCGGGATTCGTTTTCAGCAAGTAGATATCCACACAAGTGGACCTTGTTGGAGCATACGTAATCCTAAAATGTAGCATTGTATTACAGATGGCGTTTACCGCGCCATTTGTGGTATTTTCTAAAACGCGCTGTTAAGACAGCAGGTAAAAGTTGGTCTGTGGATCGCGATTTCGATCTTTTTCGATCTCATCAGCGCGTCATAGACAGTTTCGACAGAACACAGACCACTTCGAATTATTTAATTAAATGTTCGAACATTTTGATAGAATATGCAAAGGATGTTTTCAACACCTCATCATTTTAAAAGTGCGCTTGACAGTCCGCGAATTTCTGACAATTCAATGGGAAATTAAAAACGTATTGTCAGGACAATTTTGCACTCAATATCCTTAATGGTTATCGAAATTAGTTCGACCACTTCAACTTTTTGATTGACGTCCAGGTAATTTGCGTACGAACTACATAGGTACATACATGCATATATATTTTGAACTACAAAAGATTCATTTCATTGTTGGACGCTGGGTGATGTTTGGTTATTGATTTCCACTGAAAACCGCAACCAATGTTAATAAACGTCACGGACTTTGAGCGACAGTTGTTTCATTTATCCGTCACACGTTATACAGGTTAATTTCCACGTATGTATATATATATATATATATATGGATACATGCAAGTACAGTAAAATTATTTAACGATTTCATTTACGTCATCGACTTAGTCGGTACGAAGCAATACAGAAAGTAATGAAAAAGTTGAAAATAGGCGAAATATTAGGAAATACATCTATGTAAGGTACGTTTGGGAGTTGTGGTGATCATTGTAGTATTGTTTGTATAATTGAACTGGGCACTACATCAAATTGTACTTATTTGTTAGCACTTAACGTCTTTTTAATCCATGATTTAAAAAAATGCAATATTCATTACATTCAAGTCGATATTCTTAATCACACAAAGACTTTTTCAAACATCACTTAATAAACTCACAATTAGTTGCAAACTAGGTTTAAATTCTATCTTATTCTAAAATCATGAATATTATAAGGGAGTCCAAACATATATGAAAATAATTTAATTTAATAAATTTTAATAATGAACTATCGTATTTTGTTCGTTTTCAAAACCTTTCGATTTCTTCAAGTAATCGGTAAAGTTAGAAAGAAAAGCTACGGCTTGTTAAACATTTCCTCGTTTTATAACGATGTCTAGACCTTGCTTAATAACCATAACGAACAGCGACCTGTAATATTCTTGAAATACAACTTAATTTTCCCACAGAAGGCACAGAACATGTTACTTCCGTATATTTATCGTACTTAAAAATTCAAACCAAAAAATTACATAATGTGGAAATAACGGGACGAAATTATAATAAACAAACTTCGAAGAAAAATTTCGTAAAGTGCTAACAACTCGTTTTGTGTATTTTCCGAAAATTCACTGAAGTATTTTTTGTTTTAAGTACCTGTGATTTTGTTTTTTATTAATAGACCATCGAAAGAAATGCGTTGACAGCAGTGACAAAGAGGTAAATAAACAAAAGAAATAAACTACATACTAAACAAATGAAATTTACGTATAATGTTACTGTTCTTGTGCAACCATAATATAAGAATGCACAGGTAAACATTTCTTATTGACATAACATTTTCATGTATTGACACAGCATGCATCCGATCGTAAGTAGGTGCATCGAACAGTAAAGGACTACACAATGTACATAATGTCATAGCCTGTTGTGTAAGCATTATATGTATATTAAGTCAAAAAGTTCACATGGATGTTAATATACCTTGGGTCTCCTCAGCACGTCGTAGACAACTCTGACAGAATACAGACTAACCCTACCTGTTGCCTATTGTGAAATAGCGTTTTATGAAATACTACAAATAGCATGGTAAACGCCATCTGTAGTATATTGCTACCTTTCGTGAGTTTCAAAAATGTTCAAAAGTATTTGTAACAAAATAATAACGAATTAACATTATGTCCCTACTATTGCTTCACCTTAATTTCAAAATAAGGAATAATTATTATTATTGATTATTTAGCTAATCTTGCATGAATAAAAAGATTCAGAGCTGTTTAAGTCGAAGCATTGACATTTTTCCAATTTATTAACTTCAATAACATAATTTTTAATGTAGGTGGCGCAATTCGAGCATTTAAATTCCTCAGAGTTCTCCACTCGAACTGCTATATGATTTTGTGATATGGAAAATGATCAACAATTGTAATAAAAATTTGTATCCATATTACTGCAAAGTGTGGCATTTTCATGAAAATCGTATTGTAGTGAGCACGAGTGTGTTTGTGTGCGATCGGGCACACGTGTGCGTGAACGGCTTATCGATTCGCCGATTAGCCGCTGGTCCCTTTCTTCGTGTACACCGTATTTGTAAATGTGTGTGTCGTACCTGCGTTCTGGGAAAGCAGTTAAACAGTTTAAACAAAAAAACTATCCGGATGTTTCCAGAAGGTTCCAGAAAGTAAACAAGAGTATTTAAAGGAAGATACGATCGCCGAGAGAGGGAAGAAATAAATTGACCGTTGCAGAAGTGAATCGAGAAATAAATTGACAGTGATAGCGGTGAAATAAATAGTGATACATCAACAGTAGTATAAATAAATTGAATAATTCATGACCTAAGTTCAGTAATAATTTAACAGTGTTTTTAAGTTCTTTAATAATTACTGTAAATAAATAGTTTTTGTCGTTATCAATCTTAGAAGTTAATTTTGTTAAATCCACGAACATTACAGTATTAACATGAATGAAACATAAAAATACTAAAAACGTGACTTTGTTTGGTCTATCAGCGTTAAAAATTCTCGTTCTTACTTTTTCAGTAAAACAGGCATAAACTGTACCTGAATGTTGTCTAAAACTTTTGTGCAACAAAGCTCTAAAAAACTCGTTTTCATTAGGTAATTATTATTTTGCGTGAATTTAAGGTACATTGCCTTGCGCGTCTAGACCTGTTTAAAATTCATTCCTCGCTTCGTGTTTCGCCCGAAATTACCATTTCACAAAAAGTCTTTCGGATCAACGTCGATGCTCACGTAATGTGGCTACAACAAACCTACAAATTACGTACCGGTACCGTCTTAAACGCCTAACTAAATGCAAATTTCTGTTCGTCATCGCGTCCATAGAACGCGTTTGCAATAGTTTGATTACTGACTGTCGACCAAACTGGTTCCTGCAAGTCATCGAAAAACTAACACCTACTATACGTATGCATGTTACATAGGAACGAATGACTGACTAGCCTCACTGACTGACTGACTGCCTGACTGAGCAATCGTGAGTGATGAGATGAAGACGATAACCTGGTCCCCGTTGTTGTCTTTTCTTACCGTTATTTTCTCGTGTGTCTTCTTTGTAACCAGGTTACCTAGAGTAGACACAATATGGTACTATACATGTAGGTACTACGACGGACTACCGTGTTCAACGGTAATGATGGTATTCGCATAACAATAATACAAAAATACGAAATGTTATACGAGGGTGGATTGATAAGTTTCCGGCCTAACCAAGAGATGACGCCACTAGGCCTACCTTGAGGTGACATTCTATAGTACCATCCTTGGATAGCTTGTAGCTATAGTTTCAGCCCGATCTCCTTGCTAGTGTAGGTTTGACAGCACGCTGAACAAGACGCCTCTGTGGTTTTCGTAAAAATGGAAAAGCAGGAAAATCGTGCTGTCATCAAATACTTTTATTTGAAGGGGTTAACGCCGAAGGAAATTAAAAAAGAGATGGACTCAACACTGGGGACATCCTCCCCGTCATATTCAACCGTTAAGCAGTGGGTTTCCGAGTTTAAAAAGGGTCGTGTGAGCACCTCTGATGGGCCTCGCTCAGGACGCCCCGTTGAGGTCACAACTCCAGATATGATCGAAAAAATTCATCAAATAGTGCTGGGAGACCGCAGATTGAAAGTGCGTGAGATAGCTGAGACCTGTAAGATGTCATATGAACGTGTGCAACATATTTTGCACCAACATTTGCATATGGAAAAGCTCTGTGCAAGATGGGTGCCGCGTTTGCTAACAGTCGACCAAAAATTGATTCGAAAAAACATTTCTACCGCAAATTTGTCATTGTATAAGCGTAATCCAAGCGAATTTTTGCGTCGATTCGTAACCGTTGACGAAACGTGGGTCCACCACTACACTCCTGAAACCAAAGAACAGTCTAAACAGTGGATTGGACCAGGGGAACCAACTCCAAAGAAGGCAAAAACAATTTTTTCGGCGAACAAGGTTATGGCTACTGTTTTTTGGGATGCAAGAGGTATTATATACATTGATTACCTTGCAAAGGGTAATACTATCACTGGTCAATACTACGCAGACTTATTGCAACGTTTGAGCCACGAGGTGAAAATTAAACGACCTCATCTGGCGAAGAAAAAAATCTTGTTTCATCACGATAACGCACCAGCGCACACGTCAATCGTTGCGACGGCTAAAATCAACGATCTAAAGTTTGAATTGATGCCGCACCCTCCTTACTCTCCAGACCTAGCCCCGAGTGACTATTTTCTGTTCCCTAATCTCAAAAAATGGCTTGGCGGTAAGAGATTTGCGGACAATGAAGAAGTAATCGAAGCTGTAAATGGTTATTTTGAGGAGCTTGACGAATCAGTCTATAGAGATGGCATTAATAGACTGGAACACCGCTATGAGAAATGTATCAGCCTTGGAGGAGATTATGTTGAGAAATAAAAAAAAAAAATTTTTAAAAACCTTGTTTTTCTTGGTCAGACCGGAAACTTATCAATCCACCCTCGTATTGGCTGTTACCAGATTCAAAACCGCGCAGAGGGTTGTATGCGAGGTCTGAGGTCTGTGTTTTTTCAAAAATTATTTATTTGTTTATAAATATCTATTTTGTACCCTTGTAAGTAACCCCCCCCCCCAGATATTATACACTCATGCCAAGGTTTTTTCCAATCCTGGAAGCACATCAAAAAATCATTTCTTGTGATCTTGTTCAGTTCCTCTTTCGATGCCGTCTTTATCTCCTCAATCGTAGAGTAGCGTCGGCCTTTCATGATCCTTTTCAGTTTCGGGAACAAGAAAAAGTTAGATCTAGGAAATACGGCGCTTGCGGCATTATTATTAGTGTTGTTTTTGGCCAAAAATTCAAAAGCAACTATGTTGTGAGCAGGGGCGTTATCATGGTGCAAAAGATAATTTTTGTTTTTCCACAAATCTTGGCGTTTATGGCGGATTGCTTCGCGCAAATTGCGCATAACCTGCAAATTATATTCCTTATTGACCGTTCCACGACTCTTCAATCGAAGAAACCAGGAAGCAAAACCTTCACATTCGACCTAACCTGGCGCGCTTTTGTCGGTCTTGGCTAGTGCGGCAGCTTCCATTAGTATGATTGATCTTTGGTTTCCACGTCATAACCATAAACCCAAGATTCGTCACCAGTTGTGACTCTCTGGAACGAATTTGGGTCGTCGCGGACAGAGTCCAACAACTCCTTAGCAATGTTAATCTGTTGCTGTTTTTGGTAGAAATGGAGCAGTTTTGGTATGAATTTCGCAGCGACCCGTTTCATGCCCAAATCATTGGTAATAATCGAATGACAGAAGTCATTTATTTAATTTATAGTTGGTATAAACGGAAAGTGAATTTTCACATTAATATTTGATGTTTATATTTTATTATTAAATAACAATTTCAGTAATGAAATTTATAGAATGCGTATCGCATTTATTGTCAATATTTAAAGTCTTTCAGTTGAAAAAATCACTGTTATTAGACAAAAACTCCAACTTTTTGATTAACATTAAGAAGTTTTTCGTGGAAATTCGATGAAAGGGCGAAACGTTGACGTTTTTGTCCAGTAAAAGTGTTTTTTTTACCGGAGAGAGTTCATGTACTGTTAAGACAATGCCGATCAAGAAGATAATGAAAATTTTGTTACAAACGACATGACCCTACGTTATCCATTGTTCTATTGCCTTTGCGATATAGGTATGTAAGTAAATTTTTTCCGATAAGCATTCCTACCAACCGCTTAGTTAAATAACGGCGACAAGCATCTACGCAAAAAAGTTATGAAATACGGGAAGTAAGAAAAGTGTTTCGTTCAAAGATGAAAGATGATACTGCTGGCACGACATTGTCTTTAAGGAGTTGTTGCTTAGCAGTTGCGCGCATATGGAGACCCACCACTATGACGGGGACAATGAATAATAACTCATTACAAACGGCGAAATGCAAACGTAATAAGAGAGTAATGTATTATTGTTCTTGTTGTTTTGTAACGATACGGCTTACAGTACCAAAAAAAAAGTGAATAAAAGTAAGACACGTTAAAGCGGCGTTACATCAGAATGCGACCGGATCGTTTATCAAAGGTGTTGCATTGTCTTCTTTTCATAAGAGGAACATAAAAGCAGGATTAACGCTTTCTGATGGCCGAGAATTTTTAGTAGGTATGTACTATCGTGTAATCAGACACTTCTCGTATTTTAATCTAATTAATTTATTTTTCAAATTATTCACTAGAATTTGATTTTATTAATCAATATAGTTCTTTTCGAGGGCAATACAACGATTATAGCGATCATACAATTTTTCGATACCATTTTTATAATACGATTTGTCTTTACCCTCAAAATAGGCTTCAGTTTCGGCGATTACCACTTTATCGGCGCGAAATTTCTGTCCAGCGAGCATCCTCTTAAGATCTAAGAATAGAAAAAAGTCGCTGGGGGCCAGATCTGGAGAGTACGGTGGATGCGGAAGCAGTTCGAAGCCCGATTCATGGAATTTTGCCATCGATTTCATTGATTTGTGACACGGTGCATCGTCTTGATGAAACAGCACTTTCTTTTTCAAACAACAAAAGTTCTTTCACTAAAAATGCTATAACTCAGATACTAATAGTGCAACAGCTGTCAAATTTATATAAGTGTCTTTTGAAGGTTAGGGTTAATTAAAAATCATATGGATTTGATACTAGTAGAGCCATGTATGGATTTGTTTTAGAAAGATTCCATTCCAAAATTCAGGTTCCAGAGAATTCTGGTTTTCTTTGTTATACTATCATCAATTCACTAGGCCACCCTTAACGCTACTTCATGTACGGGGGTTTGCCTCCACGTAACAATGCGTTTGTGGGTTAATTTCGGAAGACGAAGACTGTATTGAAACTAGGCTTTCCGTCTACTTTTATATTACCATATAACCTTACTTTTATATTAGTGTACCCTATAACCTTACTTTTATATTAGCCTACCCTATAACCTTACTTTTATATTAGTCTACCCTATAACCTTACTTTTATATTAGTCTACCTTATAACCTTACTTTTATATTAGCCTACCTTATAACCTTACTTTTATATTAGCCTACCCTATAACCTTACTTTTGTATTGGCCTACCCTATAACCTTACAATTATATTAGCCTACCCTATAACCTTACTTTTATCGCAGGAGCAACTTAAGATCAATATCTGATTGAATGAGAACTAAATAATAAAAACAATCCAAAGGAATGCAATACATAAATATTTTAAGAAATTTTAAAAACCATAACAATAATAAGAATAATAAAAATAGTATTAGTTTCTAGGTCAATTATATCAGGAAACCAAACAGTCACTTAACAGAACAGTATTTTGTACCACTAATTTGTTAACCTCATACATTACGCTAATGTAATAACACCCGACGACCTATTATGCAATTAAAAATATTGAATTAATCTTTTTCAGGTTCCGGCTTTAATACATGCCATTAGCCAGAACGATACACGGTGATTTTTGCTTGGTAAGTACCAACACACAATTCAATCTAGTGGTTAGTGGCTATTGTTTTATACAAAGCGTTGTAATTATTCTAAACGCAATAAACGGTGGCAGCATTGTACTAAATTACTATATAAGGTTATTGCTACCGTTTAACGACTAATTAAAATGTGGTTTATTGTTTTATGGATCAATAAAATCCAAAAAAAAAACATTTACGAAATAGGTGCAATTCCATTAAAAATTTTATGTTCAATACATGGACGCCTACACGTTGCTTTTAAAGCATCCCAGATAAAATATTACCTTAAGCAAATTCATTTGGTAGGCCTCACAAGGGTGCAGTTTAAACAGTTTCAATATTGAATAAAATAATTCGAAATGTCGAAACTGCCATACGCGGGTCGCGATTTCGATCTGTTTGGATCTCATCAGCGCGTCGCAGACAGCTCCGACAGAACACAGGCCAACTTTTACCTGCTGTCTTAACAGCACGTTTTAGAAAATACCACAAATGGCGTGGTGAACGCCATCTGTGCTACGATGCTACATTTTAGGACGTGCCTATCACGTTGAGGTTGATTACGCCGGGATTCGTTTCAGCAAGTAGATATCCATATATTTAAATGGACCTTGTTGGAGCATACGTAATCCTAAAATGTAGCATCGTACTACATTCAAATGAAAATGTAAACAAATATTTGAATATAAACGATTCCAACTACTATAGCATCTTCTCTAATCTTTTATGAAGAGTCGTGAAAATTAAAAACCGCAAAAATATTACGTATTTGATGTTCTAAATTGTTTTACGTAGTAAGTTCTAGCCAACTTGTATCATAATGCCTACGTTGATCTTATACGAGTCCATTCTCTTTTCCAATTCGAACTTAAGTCAGTGAAAGTTACATGGTCTCAAGGTGATATTTAGTAAGGCTTGGATCTTGGATCATGACTGTGTAACGGTAACGTGGTGTCTTTGTACTCATTGTTTCGAAATGTCGGGTTCTTATTATAAGATTTCTTGATATAACCTTGTTATTTCGAGCACCATGTAGTATTGTGTACAAAAATTACTATAAAACGCAAATTGCTTATTATTGTATTATGATCTATGTCTAAGTACTTATTATATGTACATATACAGGGCTCATATTTTCGAGGAAAATATGAAGCAAATTGAAGTCGTAATTACAAATGTAATAATATAATTGTTTTTTCAATTACATTTTTCTAATCATTTCGCCAGTGTTGGAATTCGACTTTTTTCTGTAGGTAACTCTTAATATCAAATATGTTCAAAATTCGAATTTTATTAATTTCATAATTTGGAATTTAACGTTCGCCTTTATATTTCCAATCCTTTTCAATTTGAAGTACCTACTCGGTGACTTACGATGTCAAGATGACGAAATAAACAATCACGCATCTGTTAAGATTACATCATTTAAGTCTCTGGTTAATCTTTTTATCAAATAAATTTCTTCTCATTGGAATTGAATTAAAAAATTAATAGTAAAATACAAAAAAAGAAACAAAAGAATTCCCATTTCATACATATATAGCTCAGTGATAAGAGTAGTCGTTGGCGTGCTGAAATGAAGCGGTTTCCAGACCCTTTAGAAACTCATCATCATCATAAGGTCATCAGTCCTAAGACTGGTTGGACACGTACCTCCACTCTTTCCTATCCTGAGCTAAACTTCGCATTTCCCTAAAACTAGAACAGCCNTTTTGTATATATTTCATTAAATAGTTATGGATTAAATACATGTAATTTGAAGACAACTTAATGAGATATTTAGAATCATTTTTAAGAATAACTCATGTACGTACCTAGCAACTGTTACTCTTAAATCTTATCACCTTATCATAAGTGTTTATTTTCTTTATAAAAAATTAGGAAACAATATTCTAATTGTAAGAGAAATTTACCTATTAAAGAATGGAAAACTTTCGATCTCCATAATATACGCATGAAAGGTACGCTTTAGCCTGTTATTTTGTCGTCGTTTCATAAAAAATCAATATTGAATTCGGTTATCTATCTTTTCGATAGGTAAATGGTGATTATGCGGTGATATCGCCAAGAACTCTGCATTATTTTAGACCTCAATATATTGCCACAAAATCTGTAGAATAATGAGTACCATGGTTTCTGTCGTAAATTAAAAAATAAAATTATGGTAAGATGTAATACATTACTATAACTAAAACTATGAGAAAGGCAAACCTTAATTATGCAAATGTATTTTACAACTGGACAATGACTTACAGGTTCGTAATACATATTTTATATAATTTCGTAATACGCTAAATAAAGTTTCTATAGTCGCTTCAGTTTAATTTTGCCGATTTTAGATTATAAAGTCAAAATTGTAAATCATTTACTTTATTATTTATTACTGGCACAATAAATCTGCTAATCCATATATCTACTACAAGGAAGAGAATGATACCCTTATCTTTCGTGTTTCGCTAAAAAGTAGCCGATTTTCGATGTTTAAGGAGTAAGAAAGGTTTTGGTTTGTAAATTCAAAATTGTTAATCATTTACTTTATTATTTATTACTGCAACAATAAATCTGCTAATCCATATATCTACTACAAGGAAGAGAATGATACCCTTATCTTTCTCGGTTAGTCGCAGGCAACGAACACTGCAAGTACGAGGGTGGATTGATAAGTTTCCGGCCTGACCAAGAAAAACAAGGTTTTTAAAAATTTTTTTTTTTTATTTCTCAACATAATCTCCTCCAAGGCTGATACATTTCTCATAGCGGTGTTCCAGTCTATTAATGCCATCTCTATAGACTGATTCGTCAAGCTCCTCAAAATAACCATTTACAGCTTCGATTACTTCTTCATTGTCCGCAAATCTCTTACCGCCAAGCCATTTTTTGAGATTAGGGAACAGAAAATAGTCACTCGGGGCTAGGTCTGGAGAGTAAGGAGGGTGCGGCATCAATTCAAACTTTAGATCGTTGATTTTAGCCGTCGCAACGATTGACGTGTGCGCTGGTGCGTTATCGTGATGAAACAAGATTTTTTTCTTCGCCAGATGAGGTCGTTTAATTTTCACCTCGTGGCTCAAACGTTGCAATAAGTCTGCGTAGTATTGACCAGTGATAGTATTACCCTTTGCAAGGTAATCAATGTATATAATACCTCTTGCATCCCAAAAAACAGTAGCCATAACCTTGTTCGCCGAAAAAATTGTTTTTGCCTTCTTTGGAGTTGGTTCCCCTGGTCCAATCCACTGTTTAGACTGTTCTTTGGTTTCAGGAGTGTAGTGGTGGACCCACGTTTCGTCAACGGTTACGAATCGACGCAAAAATTCGCTTGGATTACGCTTATACAATGACAAATTTGCGGTAGAAATGTTTTTTCGAATCAATTTTTGGTCGACTGTTAGCAAACGCGGCACCCATCTTGCACAGAGCTTTTCCATATGCAAATGTTGGTGCAAAATATGTTGCACACGTTCATATGACATCTTACAGGTCTCAGCTATCTCACGCACTTTCAATCTGCGGTCTCCCAGCACTATTTGATGAATTTTTTCGATCATATCTGGAGTTGTGACCTCAACGGGGCGTCCTGAGCGAGGCCCATCAGAGGTGCTCACACGACCCTTTTTAAACTCGGAAACCCACTGCTTAACGGTTGAATATGACGGGGAGGATGTCCCCAGTGTTGAGTCCATCTCTTTTTTAATTTCCTTCGGCGTTAACCCCTTCAAATAAAAGTATTTGATGACAGCACGATTTTCCTGCTTTTCCATTTTTACGAAAACCACAGAGGCGTCTTGTTCAGCGTGCTGTCAAACCTACACTAGCAAGGAGATCGGGCTGAAACTATAGCTACAAGCTATCCAAGGATGGTACTATAGAATGTCACCTCAAGGTAGGCCTAGTGGCGTCATCTCTTGGTTAGGCCGGAAACTTATCAATCCACCCTCGTACTTTATAAAATGTGTGCATCTTTCTCTCTATTTAAATAGTTTACCGAGTTTATCTCTCCTTTATTATTACACTACCGATATCTTCGCGAATCTTAATTAAATTAGTGACGTTGGCAAATAATAAAAGTGAAACACACTGTACAAACTGTTTAAATAGAGAGAAAGATGCACAAATTTTATGAGGTATCTACAGTGTTCATTCCCTACGGCTAGCCGAGAAAGATAAGGGTTCTCTTCCTTGTGGTAGATGTACGGGGTTGGTAGATTTATTATTCCAGTAATAAATAGTAAAGTAAAAGATTTACAATTTTGGCATTATAATCCAAAACCGGTAAAATTAAACTGAAACTACTCTAGTTAGAGTAGTATTAGCTTTCTAGAAATGCAATGTTTAATTCAAGATCGGAAAAATGGAAAAGATGTAATGATGATGAATCATTTGTCATTTACCTACACCTACATATACATCGAACCTGGATAAGTGAGAGTTCAAGGGACCGCGATCTGTTTCTCTCTTATAGAGGTTTCTCACTAACCCGAGTTTCTAGCTTACAGAGGTACTGGAGGAATTTGTCTCACTTATAGAGGTATATAAAAATACGGTTCAACACATTGAGTTTTCGTTTAGACATTATGAGGAAGTACAGGACCTTTCTTAGCAACTGCTTTTATGAACTGACTGTAATAAGATTGATAAACAAGTCGGTACGCACATGTGGCTATAATAAAATAATAAAGACTTACTCGGTCATTCGCAGATTTGACCATTCGAATGAAATAAGAGTCTTGAAATTTAAGAACGAGTCATAAAATAGCAAAAGTAAACTGTCGCTTATAGAGGTATAGACAAGTATAAATCTCACTTAAAGAGGTTCACGCTTGAAAAATGACTGTCACTTATACAGGTTTTATGTTTCTCACTTAAAGAGGCTTTAGAAGGGCAAAATGACGGGACCTGGTAAATACTCTCATTAATAGAGTTTCCTCGCTTACCCAGTTCTCACATATCCAGTTTCGACTGTATATCATATTGTAAAATACATAATCATGCGTATTTTAACATCTTAATTGACCTTTCTTACTTCAACAACGTAACATATGTAATAACATGTGGCAGAAACGGTCCAGTGACGGGTTTCTCGCCTGTCCACGCATCGAATATCTCACCGATGCGAACGTATACGGTAAAGTCGTAACTAATAATGCGATCAAAACTGAAGAAACTTCGCACACTACTTGTCTTAGATTAAGTTGCAATTATGACAATTTAATCTTCGACAGACTTAATGCTCACAACGGGTAGGATGCAGAGCCGCTGTCCACCAGGTACTTACATAAATTTATTTTTAATGGACTCCGCACGATATTCTGCAGGGCAAAATTAATCAGCGAGTAAAAGGTAAAAGAATTCGTGTGAAATTTTAAAAGTAACGGACGATATGTTTTAGCAACATCGATTTTTATGCGTAACTATTTACTTTCGCTCATATTCATACAGGATAACTAACTTTTAAACGAAATAGTAATTTGTATTATTTTATAGAGAGCACTTTTTTTTTTAGAATGATTTGAAAGTGGAAATTGCAGTAAAGAAAACTTTATTTAAAACGAATTACTATTTATTTAAATTTAATTAAATTGTCGTTTAGGACATAAAGTGTATTTATCGAAATATTGAAATATGAATACGAGAGAATAAAATTTTCGACTTAATATGTGTTTAAAAAGGTGAGGTTAGGTTAGATTATATGTACATCAATGTTATAGTCAAAATCCATTCTCAGAGAGAAAATTTTTCAAAAGACGTCATCAACAGATACATTATCGGGTGACTTGTTACTAAAGGATTATTTTTCTTCAACGCAGAATGAATCGTTGCCATGATATGGCACATTATCATCATCATAAGGTCGTCAGTCCTAAAACTGGTTGGACACGCAACTCCACTCTTTCCTATCCTGAGCTAATCTTCAAATTCCCCAAAATTGAAACAACCCACATGCTTAACTATTTGCGAACAGTACCCTCCTAATTCCCGTTTCTGCCTCTAATATGTCTCTGACTAGACCTTCATGCCTGAGAAGGTGTCCGACTCACCTATTTCTTATTAACTTCCACAGAGTCCTCTGTTCTCCTATTCTTTCTAATACCTCTTCATTTCTAGCCTTCTCTATCCACGGTACCCTCATCATTCGCCTCTAAAACCTAATTTCGAACGCTTCTAACCTTTTCTTTTCCGCCACGCCCACTGTCCATGTTTCGCACCCGTACAGCACCGCGCTCCAAACATACACCTTTAACAACCTTTTTCGAATTTCTAAATTAACCGTTCCTTTGTATACCAGTATTTTTGTTTTACTTTTATTTATTTTCATAGAGTACCTTTTTGTCAGTACCGCATCCGTTTTATTTAAAGCTACAGGTCTGACGAAGGAAGCTGGCGAGCGATCGCGCAGGTACTTGCCCATTTATGACCTATTTGGGTAAGTCACTTGGAACCGATACACAAATAAGCTTTCAGTAGGCGTAAATTATAGTATTAATACAGACAGGACAGTAGCGTACTAGAAAATAATGTAAAAACATGACTTATCAAAAAGAAAAAATTAACCTATTGCTTTTGTTTTATAGTTAGTTTTCACATTCACTCTCATCATGGGAATCTCTATCACTGTCACCAACATCAACAATTAGTTCTTCTGTTTGTCTGTCTATTACTTGCTCACTGATCCCTATTTTTAAATATTTAATCTACGCCCCTGATAGGAATACTGAAGAATAAGGGCTGCAATCTTTATACCTAAAACTGCCTACTTTTGCCACCGCGCATCCATGCCATTTTAAAATTTCCGCCAGCTTCCAGCGTCAGGCCTGTACCTCTAACCCCTCCTATAATGGCACCATATGATATATTTTAGCTTTTGTTTCAAACACATTCAAATATAGGCGCCTTTTTTCATACATCCATGTGCGTGTACTTACAGAAAATACCACACCAACACATGTATATGTATACAATAGAGCTTGTTCTGTGTCAACTTGCGTCCTAAATGACAACTTAATTGGGATCCGTTTGAACGATGTTTGAATGACGGACAATATGCGTACCACTAACACTGATAAATTGCTCGCATCATTTAGTTAGTAGTTTCTTGCAAAGTAAAACGTAAAGTACCTATTATGTACTCATGGTTGGCTTGTGGTAGCAAATTATTAATCATTCGCAGTAAAACGTTTAGAGACTGATCAGACGTTACTGTCGAACTGAAGGTTAAATACAGAGCTCTAGCCAAAGGGATGGATGGGATGAGGAGAACTTGTGTTACTAATTAGGAGATTTGTTAAAAATAGATTTCTCTCATAATTTCGTGTAAAAACACCTGTTTGATTGATAACTGTGAATCTAATGCAGTGAGCCTTGATGTAAATATGTTATACAAAATAATTTTTAAGCGTTTATGATAAAACAGAAACTCTTTACGAGATAAACTCAAAATATCAAACATTACCACAAACCTTTTAGACAAAAACAATATTACAAGTGAAAATACTGAAAAATTGATTCTGCTGTATCCACCTGATTACATGCCTAGGTTCTAAGCACTTCTTATGCGGATATTATTTGATATATGCTCTTCTTTGCAAGGCATTATGAAGTTAGCTGCTAATTTGTAAGTATAAAACAGCTGTTGGGGAAGCTTTTCGTCTTTGTCAATTATTATTATTTACAGCAAGCTTTTCGGGGATTTCGAAAAAAAAAATTATTTACTTAAAATAACATAGTTAAAAATTCGACCAGGTCCATCATTAAAGAGGAGAGACTTGATGTCCTAATGATGATAGAAAGCGAAAAAGAGTTGACCTAAACAATATGGTAAATTTATGGACTTAAACACAGACGAATTCGATATTAACCTATTGTTTTAAGTACTTCTTTTATTAATATCAATATTTTAAGAAAGTTTTTCTGGTTCGATTCACCGCGAGACAGTAACAACAGCAGTAAACAGTTTTACTTCTTTAACTTGAGGTAATCTATAACGAGATGAAATTAAGTTGATTTAACATTAAGTTAGAATGATTTATTGTTCTAATTTTGCTAGATTAGTAACAGATCTGGCCTCAAATAAATTTAGTTTGATTTTGATTTTTCTTTTAATTATTTTTGATTATGTAAATATGACTATGTGACAGTTTTACTACTCTTTACTCTTGGTAATGACCAATTAGACTGAAATAATATTGTTAATTACTCATTACTTCACCACAAGAAATTTTCCTTCTCATTTTCATTAATATTTGCAGTAGCCACTTCTTCTGTTATTGTGATAAAGTTACAAGAACTTAAAGTCACTCATTCATATATTAAACAAGTAGCTGTTGCTTAGAATATAGGGCTTAATTTTTGGGCTTGGGATTAATGGTCGTAGTCTAGGATTATTTCTTCTCCTTTGGTGAAAATACTGATGGAGTGTTGCGACGTTCGGAATATTCTATAAATATCATTTCTCGAATGGATTACTTTTTATGTACCTACTTACGAACGAAATGAAATGTCTACGATATGAAATATGCGAACGAATATCAAGAATTTGCTGACGATAATTGGAACTTGTTTTCTGAATGAATTGCTCGATACTTATTAAAATCAGTAATCATATTACGCTATACTCCGGTAACTTTCAAGATAAACTGCATATAAGCACCTACAATCACACTACTTAATTGTCGAAAAACATAAACATGGAACAGGACCGTATTTGGAAAAATGACAGCGAGAATAAATAACTTTTTGGTGTTGAAACCAAATATGGTTTATTGACTTTTACATGCTTCTGACTCAAAAGACACATCTTGCTCATACTTTTAAATTCATTAAAATATTTAAGTATAGAATTTTGATTCTAATTAACGATTAGGACAATAAAAGATATAAGATTAATAAAAGTGTTAAACATTGAACTCTTAATACAAAATACGAAAAAAAAACACTAGAAAACGGCTTTTTGGCATTAAAATCAGAATTATTAGAAAATACTTCACGATGCAACTCTGGGAAGTTTCGGTAGGGGGTGACCATAAGCCACCAAGTATTACTTGATGATAGAAAATACCACAAATGGCGTGGTGAGCGCCCTCTGTAGTACGATGCTAAATTTTAGGATTACGTATGCTCTAGCAAGGTCTATTTAAAAATATGGATATCTACTTGCTGAAACGAATCCCGGCGTAGCACACCTCAACGATAGGCACGTTACCATAATCGAATAAAATAATTCGAAGTGGTCTGTATTCTGTCGAAACTGTCAAACGCAGATCAAGATTTCCATCTTTTTGGATCTCATCAGCGCCGCGCAGGCAGCTCCGACAGAACACAAACCAACCTTTACCTGCTGTCTTAACAGCGCGTTTTAGAAAATACCATAAATGGCGTGGAGAGCGCCATCTGTAGTACGATGCTACATTTTAGGATTACGTATGCTCCAACAAGGTCCATTTAAAAATATGGATATCTACTTACTGAAAACGAATCCCGGCGTAGCTCACCTCAACGTGATAGGCACGTTACCATAATCGAACAAAATAATTCGAAGTGGTCTGTGGAGCTGCCTGCGACGCGCTGATGAAATCCAATAAGATCGAAATCGCGATCCGCGTCTGGCAGTTTCGACAGAATACAGACCACTTCCCATTACTTGATGATGTTCACCGTGCTCACATTTGTTTTGCTTTGGTCTATCTTGAAAGTGAACAGAGTGTAGTCGTATTATATCAAAGATATGTTCTATGTTTATGTATGTCTGTCTGTCGGTCTGTTAGTTGTTGATTGCTCTCCATATCTGGCTACCTATGTACATACTTTTTTTTAAACAACGCAGACTAACTATTATAGTGTCTATTTGTATGTAGAAATGGGGTCGCTGCTACTCGATATACTGATTTGACTTTCACTCAATTGGTGCAAAATACTAGTTTAATACCTATACCTATACCTAACAAATGATTGTTACCGGTTTAATTAGAGAATTGGAATTTTGAGAAAGGTCTTTAAGCGGTAGTAACAACGAGTACGTACCAATATGCTCGTTATGGTATACTTACTTGTACAGTTGCTTTTTTGATCAGTTTCATAGACGTGATTGTTTTAAGTAACAGTCCATTGAATAGGTAGACTTTTGCGGAGAGTCGATTGTTTGAAAGTTGATTATCACAAATCATTTTCTTCGTTGAATTTAAACACCATATTGTAAGGTAAGGTTTTCCGACGTATTGAAATTATGAACAGAAAAAATATAATGGATATTTAGACACCATTGAGATAACAAGTTGCTAGAAATATGAAGGCTTCTTCAACACCTATAATTATTAAAAGCAACTAATAATAAGAATTGAGTCATTGGTGATTCTGGATCTACCAGGTTTCCAAGTCAGTTAGGTACAGAAGAGAAGAGAACTCGATTCTTATTACTAGTTGACTTTAATAATTGTAACCTTTGAAGAAGCCTCCATACTTTGAGGCGAAACGTTGGTGTGGTATCAATAAATACAAACCTTCGGTAAATGTCCAGATGATGGCCCCCACCCCTTTCGGGGGTGGGCGTGGGTGGAATCGAAAGAGGAGGTCTCCCCCACCACTGTACCATAAAAATATCGTGGCGGTCTCACCCCCATAAAAAGTTATGGGGTTAGATGGGGGTGGGGGTAGAAGGGATCGAAAGTGGTCATCTGAGTAAAACCCCATAAAAAATTGCGGCGGTCACCCCTATAAAATGTTATGGGGATTGAAAGTTAATTATTTTGACAATTTTCATACACTATAATTCAAATGAAATTCAATAAAAAAAAAATTTTCAAGCGGGTCGAGGTGGGAGATCGAAAGAGGGTGGTCACTTGAACAAAACCCGATAACCTAACTTAATCTAACTTAACCTATCCTATTGATAAAGATATTTAAATAATATTTTATATAACTTTCTCAATATTTTTATGTATTTTTCATTAGTTTTACCTTTGAATATTGTTTAAGAATGACTATATAATTATTTACATGCCTAGAAATGTATAAAAATTGGCATAATTATTAATTTTGAACCCCCATAACTTTTTATGGGGGTGAGACCGCCACGAACTTTCTATGGTACAGTGGTGGGGGAGACCTCCTCTTTCAATCCCCCCCACCCCCATCTAGACCTTTACCCTATCTTTCAGTTATTCAGTTGATTTTAAACAAATTACTAAAGAAAAGTTGTGTGTTATCAGTTCGCTGGTGCATTTCCATTGGCGGTTTTTCAAACGAGTTGTGCTCTGTAGTGTCGCTCAGGGTTCAATGTGGCGTCCTCCTTTTTTACGATGACTGTTAGTGGTATCAGCACGGACGGACGGTGGTGCAACGGTGTCGGCAGCGTCCTGTTACGTAAATTATTAGAATTCGCGTTCCGTATCAACACATCAATTATCAGGAAAAGTGACGGCAGCATGACATCGTCAACGTGGAAAGTTTACGTACTGGATGGTTGATGCTTTTTAGGCATTTTCTTAATTAGCAAGGGCAGTTGGGACAGATCACTGCAATCTATCGTATATTTTATTGAAATTTTTATGTAGTTAATTACAATTTTTAGATTCTTTTAGAACTGAAAACTAAATTATTTTATTACAAATTATTTCTCTTAAAAACATGATACATATTGATATATTGTTTTAATAAAGTGCCTTAAGAAATATGATTTTCTCTTTAAGATTACGTATCCAAAATATCTGAAAATTTAACAAGTGCTTTTGAGTTTTCTTCATTCAGATTTTATTCCACTGGTTGGAAAAATGACGAAAAAAAAGAAATTTCGTGTCTGTGTTTTACATTATATCTAACCCTTGAAAATTTAAATCAGTAATTAATATTGTTAAGCACATTATTTTTAAGTTTTATATCTGTGCT
>NW_020442465.1:1600198-1607808 GCF_000699045.2 Agrilus planipennis
AAGATATGAGTAAGATACGTAACAAAATACAATTAAAATATTGGAGCAGCAAAAAACATCAGACGAAGATAACAGGCTATACGAAATGTATGAATAATAATGTTCATGTGCAAAATATGTACTATATTAGTAAATGCATATTATTATAGAATAGTAAAATAATATCTTTTAAATTTCTCCATTTAACGACCACTCTTTATAACGCCGAAAAATGTTCAGTCCCCTAAGTGTCGTTATATAGAGTTTACACTGTACTTTCTTTTTAAAAGATTATTAAAAATGCATAATTGGAGCATGGGTTTGTAAGAGTGCGAAATAGTGGACGCCACAGAAAGGAAAAACTTAGAAGCGTCTAAGGTGGATGATTAAAATAGAGAAGGTAGAAGTGAGGAGGTACTAGAAGTCGTAGAAAAATAAAAACAAACTACTAGAAGATGTTGGGACACTTTTTGAAATATGAAGGGCTAAAATTATTGAAAGTGGTCTGTATTCTGTCGAAACTGCCAGACGCGGATCGTGATTTTGATCTGTTTGGATCTCATCAGCGCGACCCAGACAGCTCCGACAGAACACATACCAACTTTTACCTGCTGTCTTAACAGTGCGTTTTAGAAAATACTACAAATGGCGCAGTAAACGCCATCTGTAGCACGATGCTACATTNCGATTTTTATGCGTAACTATTTACTTTCGCTCATATTCATACAGGATAACTAACTTTTAAACGAAATAGTAATTTGTATTATTTTATAGAGAGCACTTTTTTTTTTAGAATGATTTGAAAGTGGAAATTGCAGTAAAGAAAACTTTATTTAAAACGAATTACTATTTATTTAAATTTAATTAAATTGTCGTTTAGGACATAAAGTGTATTTATCGAAATATTGAAATATGAATACGAGAGAATAAAATTTTCGACTTAATATGTGTTTAAAAAGGTGAGGTTAGGTTAGATTATATGTACATCAATGTTATAGTCAAAATCCATTCTCAGAGAGAAAATTTTTCAAAAGACGTCATCAACAGATACATTATCGGGTGACTTGTTACTAAAGGATTATTTTTCTTCAACGCAGAATGAATCGTTGCCATGATATGGCACATTATCATCATCATAAGGTCGTCAGTCCTAAAACTGGTTGGACACGCAACTCCACTCTTTCCTATCCTGAGCTAATCTTCAAATTCCCCAAAATTGAAACAACCCACATGCTTAACTATTTGCGAACAGTACCCTCCTAATTCCCGTTTCTGCCTCTAATATGTCTCTGACTAGACCTTCATGCCTGAGAAGGTGTCCGACTCACCTATTTCTTATTAACTTCCACAGAGTCCTCTGTTCTCCTATTCTTTCTAATACCTCTTCATTTCTAGCCTTCTCTATCCACGGTACCCTCATCATTCGCCTCTAAAACCTAATTTCGAACGCTTCTAACCTTTTCTTTTCCGCCACGCCCACTGTCCATGTTTCGCACCCGTACAGCACCGCGCTCCAAACATACACCTTTAACAACCTTTTTCGAATTTCTAAATTAACCGTTCCTTTGTATACCAGTATTTTTGTTTTACTTTTATTTATTTTCATAGAGTACCTTTTTGTCAGTACCGCATCCGTTTTATTTAAAGCTACAGGTCTGACGAAGGAAGCTGGCGAGCGATCGCGCAGGTACTTGCCCATTTATGACCTATTTGGGTAAGTCACTTGGAACCGATACACAAATAAGCTTTCAGTAGGCGTAAATTATAGTATTAATACAGACAGGACAGTAGCATACTAGAAAATAATGTAACAACATGAATTATCAAAAAGAAAAAATTAACCTATTGCTTTTGTTTTATAGTTATTTTTCACATTCACTCTCATCATGGGAATCTATATCACTGTCACCAACATCAACAGTTAGTTCTTCTGTTTGTATGTCTTTTACTTGCTCACTGATCCCTATTTTTGAATATTTAATCTACGCCCCTGATAGGAATACTGAAGAATAAGGGCTGCAATCTTTATACCTAAAACTGCCTACTTTTGCCACCGCGCATCCATGCCATTTTAAAATTTCCGCCAGCTTCCAGCGTCAGGCCTGTACCTCTAACCCCTCCTATAATGGCACCATATGATATATTTTAGCTTTTGTTTCAAACACATTCAAATATAGGCGCCTTTTTTCATACATCCATGTGCGTGTACTTACAGAAAATACCACACCAACACATGTATATGTATACAATAGAGCTTGTTCTGTGTCAACTTGCGTCCTAAATGACAACTTAATTGGGATCCGTTTGAACGATGTTTGAATGACGGACAATATGCGTACCACTAACACTGATAAATTGCTCGCATCATTTAGTTAGTAGTTTCTTGCAAAGTAAAACGTAAAGTACCTATTATGTACTCATGGTTGGCTTGTGGTAGCAAATTATTAATCATTCGCAGTAAAACGTTTAGAGACTGATCAGACGTTACTGTCGAACTGAAGGTTAAATACAGAGCTCTAGCCAAAGGGATGGATGGGATGAGGAGAACTTGTGTTACTAATTAGGAGATTTGTTAAAAATAGATTTCTCTCATAATTTCGTGTAAAAACACCTGTTTGATTGATAACTGTGAATCTAATGCAGTGAGCCTTGATGTAAATATGTTATACAAAATAATTTTTAAGCGTTTATGATAAAACAGAAACTCTTTACGAGATAAACTCAAAATATCAAACATTACCACAAACCTTTTAGACAAAAACAATATTACAAGTGAAAATACTGAAAAATTGATTCTGCTGTATCCACCTGATTACATGCCTAGGTTCTAAGCACTTCTTATGCGGATATTATTTGATATATGCTCTTCTTTGCAAGGCATTATGAAGTTAGCTGCTAATTTGTAAGTATAAAACAGCTGTTGGGGAAGCTTTTCGTCTTTGTCAATTATTATTATTTACAGCAAGCTTTTCGGGGATTTCGAAAAAAAAAATTATTTACTTAAAATAACATAGTTAAAAATTCGACCAGGTCCATCATTAAAGAGGAGAGACTTGATGTCCTAATGATGATAGAAAGCGAAAAAGAGTTGACCTAAACAATATGGTAAATTTATGGACTTAAACACAGACGAATTCGATATTAACCTATTGTTTTAAGTACTTCTTTTATTAATATCAATATTTTAAGAAAGTTTTTCTGGTTCGATTCCCCGCGAGACAGTAACAACAGCAGTAAACAGTTTTACTTCTTTAACTTGAGGTAATCTATAACGAGATGAAATTAAGTTGATTTAACATTAAGTTAGAATGATTTATTGTTCTAATTTTGCTAGATTAGTAACAGATCTGGCCTCAAATAAATTTAGTTTGATTTTGATTTTTCTTTTAATTATTTTTGATTATGTAAATATGACTATGTGACAGTTTTACTACTCTTTACTCTTGGTAATGACCAATTAGACTGAAATAATATTGTTAATTACTCATTACTTCACCACAAGAAATTTTCCTTCTCATTTTCATTAATATTTGCAGTAGCCACTTCTTCTGTTATTGTGATAAAGTTACAAGAACTTAAAGTCACTCATTCATATATTAAACAAGTAGCTGTTGCTTAGAATATAGGGCTTAATTTTTGGGCTTGGGATTAATGGTCGTAGTCTAGGATTATTTCTTCTCCTTTGGTGAAAATACTGATGGAGTGTTGCGACGTTCGGAATATTCTATAAATATCATTTCTCGAATGGATTACTTTTTATGTACCTACTTACGAACGAAATGAAATGTCTACGATATGAAATATGCGAACGAATATCAAGAATTTGCTGACGATAATTGGAACTTGTTTTCTGAATGAATTGCTCGATACTTATTAAAATCAGTAATCATATTACGCTATACTCCGGTAACTTTCAAGATAAACTGCATATAAGCACCTACAATCACACTACTTAATTGTCGAAAAACATAAACATGGAACAGGACCGTATTTGGAAAAATGACAGCGAGAATAAATAACTTTTTGGTGTTGAAACCAAATATGGTTTATTGACTTTTACATGCTTCTGACTCAAAAGACACATCTTGCTCATACTTTTAAATTCATTAAAATATTTAAGTATAGAATTTTGATTCTAATTAACGATTAGGACAATAAAAAATATAAGATTAATAAAAGTGTTAAACATTGAACTCTTAATACAAAATACGAAAAAAAAACACTAGAAAACGGCTTTTTGGCATTAAAATCAGAATTATTAGAAAATACTTCACGATGCAACTCTGGGAAGTTTCGGTAGGGGGTGACCATAAGCCACCAAGTATTACTTGATGATAGAAAATACCACAAATGGCGTGGTGAGCGCCCTCTGTAGTACGATGCTAAATTTTAGGATTACGTATGCTCTAGCAAGGTCTATTTAAAAATATGGATATCTACTTGCTGAAACGAATCCCGGCGTAGCACACCTCAACGATAGGCACGTTACCATAATCGAATAAAATAATTCGAAGTGGTCTGTATTCTGTCGAAACTGTCAAACGCAGATCAAGATTTCCATCTTTTTGGATCTCATCAGCGCCGCGCAGGCAGCTCCGACAGAACACAAACCAACCTTTACCTGCTGTCTTAACAGCGCGTTTTAGAAAATACCATAAATGGCGTGGAGAGCGCCATCTGTAGTACGATGCTACATTTTAGGATTACGTATGCTCCAACAAGGTCCATTTAAAAATATGGATATCTACTTACTGAAAACGAATCCCGGCGTAGCTCACCTCAACGTGATAGGCACGTTACCATAATCGAACAAAATAATTCGAAGTGGTCTGTGGAGCTGCCTGCGACGCGCTGATGAAATCCAATAAGATCGAAATCGCGATCCGCGTCTGGCAGTTTCGACAGAATACAGACCACTTCCCATTACTTGATGATGTTCACCGTGCTCACATTTGTTTTGCTTTGGTCTATCTTGAAAGTGAACAGAGTGTAGTCGTATTATATCAAAGATATGTTCTATGTTTATGTATGTCTGTCTGTCGGTCTGTTAGTTGTTGATTGCTCTCCATATCTGGCTACCTATGTACATACTTTTTTTTAAACAACGCAGACTAACTATTATAGTGTCTATTTGTATGTAGAAATGGGGTCGCTGCTACTCGATATACTGATTTGACTTTCACTCAATTGGTGCAAAATACTAGTTTAATACCTATACCTATACCTAACAAATGATTGTTACCGGTTTAATTAGAGAATTGGAATTTTGAGAAAGGTCTTTAAGCGGTAGTAACAACGAGTACGTACCAATATGCTCGTTATGGTATACTTACTTGTACAGTTGCTTTTTTGATCAGTTTCATAGACGTGATTGTTTTAAGTAACAGTCCATTGAATAGGTAGACTTTTGCGGAGAGTCGATTGTTTGAAAGTTGATTATCACAAATCATTTTCTTCGTTGAATTTAAACACCATATTGTAAGGTAAGGTTTTCCGACGTATTGAAATTATGAACAGAAAAAATATAATGGATATTTAGACACCATTGAGATAACAAGTTGCTAGAAATATGAAGGCTTCTTCAACACCTATAATTATTAAAAGCAACTAATAATAAGAATTGAGTCATTGGTGATTCTGGATCTACCAGGTTTCCAAGTCAGTTAGGTACAGAAGAGAAGAGAACTCGATTCTTATTACTAGTTGACTTTAATAATTGTAACCTTTGAAGAAGCCTCCATACTTTGAGGCGAAACGTTGGTGTGGTATCAATAAATACAAACCTTCGGTAAATGTCCAGATGATGGCCCCCACCCCTTTCGGGGGTGGGCGTGGGTGGAATCGAAAGAGGAGGTCTCCCCCACCACTGTACCATAAAAATATCGTGGCGGTCTCACCCCCATAAAAAGTTATGGGGTTAGATGGGGGTGGGGGTAGAAGGGATCGAAAGTGGTCATCTGAGTAAAACCCCATAAAAAATTGCGGCGGTCACCCCTATAAAATGTTATGGGGATTGAAAGTTAATTATTTTGACAATTTTCATACACTATAATTCAAATGAAATTCAATAAAAAAAAAATTTTCAAGCGGGTCGAGGTGGGAGATCGAAAGAGGGTGGTCACTTGAACAAAACCCGATAACCTAACTTAATCTAACTTAACCTATCCTATTGATAAAGATATTTAAATAATATTTTATATAACTTTCTCAATATTTTTATGTATTTTTCATTAGTTTTACCTTTGAATATTGTTTAAGAATGACTATATAAATATTTACATGCCTAGAAATGTATAAAAATTGGCGTATTTATTAACTTTGAACCCCCATAACTTTTTATGGGGGTGAGACCGCCACGAACTTTTTATGGTACAGTGGTGGGGGAGACCTCCTCTTTCGATTCCCCCCGCCATCATCTAGACCTTTAACAAACCTTCACCCCATTGGCTCTGATTCTTTATTTATAACTTAAGCTAGGGAAAAAATTAGAATATTAATTGTAAATGCTGGTCAAGATATATTGTAATGAAAAAAAATTTGTAAACATTCATTGTATACGTATTATTTGCTCACAATATTCCGAAATCGTAATTCTAAGACTGTCGACAAGTTCTGAAGACTTTTAAAATCACTCATCATCATTATACGGCCGTGAGTCCTAAGACTGATTGGACTCTCTCTCTCCCTTCCTAAATAAAAAAAAAAATAGAAATTCATTTGACAATGCGCTGATTTTTGTTGCTTAGCTCCTTCCGACATACAGTGCGATGTTCCAAAAGTTTTTGAAGTTCCATAATTCTCTTAAAATATAACTACTGACCGAAGCTTCCCATTATATGTAATATAACAGTAATATAATTAGCTTTTAAAAAAACCCGTGAACTATTATAAATAAAATTCATGGGACGTAACAAGTTGCTGCAGAAAAGTTTTAATTTCATAATTTAGACCCCGAAAATCATTTCATCTCATTCACATTAAAGATACGTGAATTCGAATGACGCTTTCCGAATTTCGATATCAAACAAATCGGTTAAGAAACGGAAACGGTCTCCTCTTTCACACGTGTTATTGTTGGTAAAAACAGAGTCAGTGACCGTGACGTTTATGGTACCAAAACTGATTCGAATCTCACATTTACACCGGGCTCTTCGTTCACTCGCTGAGCCGCAATACGGAACAAGGTTCCTCTTAATAACATCTATAAAACGCAAGCTGAGGTACCAGGGATATGAGTATCCGTTATGGTTACTAACCTTAAAAAAAAGTACGTACTGATCTTTTAGGACTTTTCGATTACAGTGTAAACTCTTTATAACGTCACTGGATTTAACAACAAACTCCTTAAAACGTCGACTTTGGTTGACTTTGGTTGGTTTACATTGTTTTCTATACAATATTACACTCTATATAGCGTCACGCTCACTCTATTTAACGACAACAATGCGGCATTATAAATCATTAAGCAGTACTTTCTAAGTTGCCGAAATAGATAAGAACTGCAGTTGTGTACGTTGTTGAAGAAGACGATCCTGTCCCTCCACCAAGCATCAAACAAGCACTTGATGCAGCGAAACTATTAAAAAAATACTTTTTATATAATGAAATTGATCCAGCAGTATCTCAAGATA
>NW_020442465.1:1608449-1612746 GCF_000699045.2 Agrilus planipennis
GACCACTTCGAATTATTTTATTCGATTAAGCTAACGTGCCTATCACGTTGAGGTTGGCTACGCCGGGATTCGTTTTCAGCAAGTAGATATCCACACAAGTGGACCTTGTTGGAGCATACGTAATCCTAAAATGTAGCATCGTGCTACAGATGGCGTTTACTGCGCCGTTCGTAGTATTTTCTACAACGCACTATGAAGGGCTAGTTAGAGACTTATTGGAAGTAGAGAAGAGAGGTTCGGCCAATTGAAAATGAAGCGATCTGTTCTGTACTTCTTGTTACGTACAAGCATTCATATACGTGATAATATAATCTTGACGGCTTATGGGTATGCCCGTAGGCAGATACTGACCGATGGTCGACAACCTTTGCACTAAAGACGCCAAGGGTAATAAATCATACCTGAGTGACACATGTTTGCCTACTTTACAGTAGTAGTTCTGGTATTCTCGAAAAGTGAAGACTATACCGGAGAATTCAATTGTAATACATATATCTAAATAGATTTTCGGACGATAGCTGTTAATTAAAATTAATACAACAAAATTGGTTATAATGTTTATTTTTTACACTTTCAGGATCTAAAAGCAGATTTATAAGTATGCATTCATACGTTTTGCTAATGATTGCTTATTATTATTTATGTAATATTTATTTTTAATAACGTAATTTTGTTCCGGGTTTTCACCCAACTTACGTGCTAATAACAGATAAATGCACCTACAAATGTACTTATCTACATTATACGTAACAGTTACCTGTTGCATGCAAATTGCATGCCTTATCTCCATCTCTCGACGTTCGCATGTATACGTGCAGAAGTATGCAAAAAAAATTGGTAAATAATTTAAGTAGCCAATAGTTACATACAAAACATTCGTAAAAACCGTTATTATGTAATGTCAGTTATTTGTTTGCATTATATTTTTTCAGGCAATTTTTGTGTCACTCTAAACTGCTCAAATTAAACGTTCTTATTTAACTTTTTTTTTAGACTGATAGCTTAAAAAAACTTTTTGTCAAATGAACATAACTAACTCACCGTGGGCTCGTTATGCATTCACCTATCACCCGTTCTGAAAGCATTGCTCGGATCGCTGGGGAACTAATTATTAATTATATTTATTAATACAATTCGGGGCAATTAGAATTTTGAACAACGAAAAGATTATTTAATTACAGCGCGAGTCACTATATTGCAAAATCATGCTTTGTAAGTAATTCTCTCATTTTATGCATTCTTGAAGGTAGTGGCGACGTAAACGAGAACAGTTACAAAAGAGGATGGGTTTTGTATGCGGTATGCATTTTATATGTTCGTTTAATACAATACATTATTATAGCTGACGATGAGATCTGTATGCTTGTTCGGTACGTCCAGAGTTTAAAGATCAAGGTCGGTCATGGACTCGAGTATTTTAATCATTGTTATTATTGCAGTACTGGTTAGTAAGGAAAAAAAAAACGTTATAATAATAATCGTTCGAATGGAATTCGTAATCGTCTTCATGAACAGTTATCTTATAATAGTAGTTGATCTTCTTTTTTTTCTGTTTTTTTTATTCACAGCTAAGTACTTCACTTTCAAATTACTACAACAGTAAAATCATTACGAAATATTTAATATGGTGTGAACCAAACAGAAGGTTTTGATTTCATAAAAATTAATGAATTATTCTGTTCATGGAAATTACCATTGACCGTTTTTCAAAAGCTCATTACTTTTAAATAAAACAAGATACAGACCTCAAATTCACTTTTATTGTATGTATTTAATCACTTATTTAGGTAAATTACGTTCGAATTCGAAAATTTGCGCAAGCACTTCAGAACTCTCTATACGTTTCAATTCTGTTGCATATTTAAAACATGAGCCATGAACATTGCCACTACAACACTCACTTCGTTATGTAACCTTATGATCTTAAGCAACTCAACAAAAGCATTCTTAGGCTGATACATTTAATATTAAAAATGAAATTAGTAAAAGGTTAATATAGTGAACACTAATTAAGAAAAAAAGCTATAGTACCTGCCAAGCACAGAGACCTAGACCGCGTGCATGACAGCCGAACATCGATACCAGTGGTCCATTGCCGTTTTTGATAACCAAACGTCTTGCGTGAACACGACGCTAGTCTGTATCTAACATTTATAAAATATAGACTACTGTTTCGCCACGCTTGGGCCTTTTTCCGAATTAGGACGAAATTTCCTTAAATAAAAGATGAAATCGGTCACTTTTTCGTAAGCTTTTAGCCCTTTTAATAGTCTATATCTCTGTACTATTCATCTTAACAAGAAAACTTTTTCATTCAAAGAAACAATTTAAACATCTTTATAGCACTATCAATCACAAGTTATGACAAGTATTTATTACAAAGCTTGATTGTGATACACACTATTGCTAGTGACGCTACCACAATAACCACCATTTCCCATTGCCTTTTCCTGAAAGGACTTTTGAAGGGATTATAGTACGTTTCAAAGTTTGACGAACAGTACACCCTGGCATTGTAGACTAGGACAATGGGTATGATGTACTGTACAAGTATACCCAGATATGACGTTGCTACAATTATAATAATGGGAAAATCCAAACTAGCTAGAGCTATGGTGGCCGAAACTATTATTATCAGCAAGGGAAATAGAACTTTTCTGTTGAAGAAGCTGTACTTCCTTCCCGACCTTAGGAACAGATTTTTGAGATTCTCCCTCAAACTTATGGCAACCAGTGGGAACGTGGCAGCAACAGTCAGCAATGGGTACACGTTTACACTATAACCCATGACACGGTAAGCAAGGACAGTTTCATTTTTCGCCGGTAAAAAATGAAGCGTCACTATTACGTTTAAGTCGTCGTCCGCAAACAACAGTGAAAGAGAAATAAGTAAGTAGTAGCAAGTCAATATCACAAACTCTACAAGCAAAATCAACTTCAAACGATGCTTCTCAACAATGGGGTCGACAATTGACGGCATGCAGTGGTGCACCATATACGAGAATATGCCGGCACCAAAGATGAGTGGTAAGCGCTCCAAATTGACCGAGGGTATTTCGACTTCTCCGCCGCCCTGTTCATTTTTATAATAAGTGTAAACAAGGATGGTCGTAAACGTGAGCAAACGAACCGCCCATGTCACCACTTCAATCGCTACCATTTTCGTCAAATGGAAAAAGGCGAATGGTCCAAAAAGTATATTGAACGCAATGATCCACAATCGTTGAACAGTAGTACGTGTCAAAGGTCCGCAAAGGTTTTGCTCATTACGACTTTCGCCACAACATAACGCGACGGCAGTCCATGCAAATAATGATTCGTATATAACGAGCTCTCCGGTGAGGTAAACAACGGTAATAACGGCAACACATACGCTACCCGCTTTACTCAAAAATAATTTGCTTATGTCAACTATTTCGTATTTTTCGTCTAAACTGAATATCGCGTCTCCGTCACCTCGCTGAGACATGGCCACCATATTTGCACAAGCCATCGCTTCAATAAGAAATGTAGTCGTCATGTAGGCTGTAAATCCTATGCATAGAACGAACACCGAACCAAGAAACCAACCGACTTGCTGAAACGCCCTGGGAAGTATCAAATCGCCTGTTCCAATGATCAAGTTTAAAATGTAAATAGCACCAAGAACTGCATTGTGAGTTATTTTCTTCGAACTTATCGTTAGTACGTTTTCAACGGGAATGATGGGAAGGGCATTAACAGGAGGGGCGTCTGCTCGATTGAATATTCTAAAAGGAAGAACCATTGGTCTTGGGAGTCAATTCTGCTTTACATTTTTCTTGTTCCTGTTTACTATTGTCAGATTATAAATGACATTTGTCAATGGTGACATGTATGAAAAAATTTTATTACAAGTTTAAAAAACTATATGATGGATCTTTAATGAATCCCGAGTAAAAGTCATTCTTTTCAATTCCACTACCGAATTACAACCAAACTAGCTCCATAAAATTCTCCAAAATATGACCGAAAAAGGTCCGTTTGCAGGACAAAACCGCCGATTGTCTACGAAATTAGCACTGAAACAGCACCGTATTTAGTACGAAAAGACCAAAAAGCTACTGAAATACCACCGAAAGAGCGACGTATTTATACTAAAAAAGCGCCGAAACAGCACTAAAGCGTTACTAAAATTTGAATGTATATACAATGTAAATTATAACTATCTGTCGAAGAACGGAAAATAAGCTGGCAGTTTCCAAAACTAAAATTATTAGGTAGTTTTTCAAAAATTTCTGTAAAGTATATCTCTGAGAGCTAGTAAAAATGAACGTAT
>NW_020442465.1:1614582-1650371 GCF_000699045.2 Agrilus planipennis
CAGACCTAGCCCCGAGTGACTATTTTCTGTTCCCTAATCTCAAAAAATGGCTTGGCGGTAAGAGATTTGCGGACAATGAAGAAGTAATCGAAGCTGTAAATGGTTATTTTGAGGAGCTTGACGAATCAGTCTATAGAGATGGCATTAATAGACTGGAACACCGCTATGAGAAATGTATCAGCCTTGGAGGAGATTATGTTGAGAAATAAAAAAAAAAAAATTTTTAAAAACCTTGTTTTTCTTGGTCAGGCCGGAAACTTATCAATCCACCCTCGTATATTTCGGACAATGGAACTTTTCTTTCTATTAGCCTTCGATAGAGCTAGAGTTAAATAATTCAGGCAAATCATGACTATTGTACCAGGATGAAGCTCTATCTGTAAGTGTTTTATCGCGAAACTGGGTCCAAAAGAAATTAATTGTTGAAAATAAAACAATGAAGGTGTTAAACGAGCTTTAACTTTTCTATTTATAAAATACGGAAAAACAAGACATCCATTCTACTACATGATACTCTTACTACTGACTAAAAAACTAAAAATACCAAATGCAACTTATTCATTTTTCCACCACTATAGGTATATTCGACTAAACAAAAAATACAATGGTCTTGGGCAAGAAATCAGCAACCCTCAGCGCGACACTTTGCCTTTGATCTCGACACCGCTCCTTTCAAATGAAAACAAGATAAAACATGCGAAAAGATACCTTTTATTTACGGTACGTCGCGGTGCTGTTTTAGATGATTTTGTATGCGATGCTGTTTTGGTGCTATTATAGTATGTTTTTTGGCGAAGCGCTGTTTAAGGGCTCTTTCGGTTCTTTTTTAATGTGGTGCTAGTTTGGAGCTGTTTTAGAGTTTGAAATGGTAGTATTTTGGCTATAATTTTAGAATTTAAATTTTCGTCTTATTTGTAGGACCTATTTCGGTGGTAGTTTGGGTCATTTCAGATATTTGGAGGCGATTCGGTGGTGTTATAGTTCTTTCTATTTTTACTCGGGATGTAACTCAGTAATTGCACCCCCTGAAATTGACGATTGAGTGTGAAAATTAAACATCCAAGCTGAATACAAATATCTTTTTGAATTCGATTGGATCTACGCTATTTATAAAAGTAAATATCGTCAGTAGGTGTTTGGGAATCTCAATTTTGTGAACTTTACATTATATCATCACAGTCAAGTTCCTTTTTCCTATTGCTCTTATCGTAAGTATGTGAATAAATAAATATCATAATGTTTATTTAAGTAATATTATGGTAGCATTATATGGCAAGAATAGATGACACTTCTCAGTGCTGTAACAGTTGCAAGTGTTTGCGTGGGAATCGGTTACGTTTAAACACAAGTGTTAAATAGTTCGTTTCCTTATTTTCCATGTACTTCAAACAGACACATTAGACAGCATTTTTCGTTTGTTTATAGTTATCCCACAATACGCTCTTCCTATTACCCATTAAGTCATGTTGGTTCTGAGATATGTATACCGTAAAACTAGTGAAAGATTATGTTTACGTCATCGATATAAACTGTACGAGCCTATTCGAACAAGCGCATTGAACTCACTAGTAATACAGAAAATACGATAAATCGTATATAAGCTGCGTCCGGGAATTGTGGGTTATGACTAGGGTTGCCACCTTTTCAGGCTTTACATAAAGTATTTCTCAACTAAATGGTTCAAAAACAAAAGTAGTCAGCATAAAAATAAAGTATTTTATTTTTTGTTTTTAAACATATTTTTTGTTACACCTAGCAGCCAGTAACAAATTGCTGTCGCTCTTAAATACATTAATAGCCTCTAAACATGGCAAACAAAGATTTAAGTAAACTAAAAGTTCATTTTTAATTAGTTTTAATGAAGCTTTATTCCTGTCGTCCCGCCACTTTGCGTTCATAACAGAGAATACTCTTTCTGTAAATGCTGAAGTGGCCGGAACGGACAGCAAAAGTGACACTACTTTGAACAGATTTGGGAAATCAGGTTGTTCCGTAAATATGGCTTGCCATTTTTCTGTGCAATATTATTGATGTAAAAATACTCTGAATTTCGAATAATCGCTTAGAAAATTGCGATGTTTATTTAAGGCCTTAAATAAAGTATTTTTGCGTACTTTATGTGTCTTGTAAAGTGTAACGTATGCACAGTCGAAATAGAGTACAATACTTTATAATAAAGTATGGGTGGCAACCCTAGTTATGACTCCTGAATCACATTTACTGTAAAAAAAAGGCGGAAATCGTTTGAAAATTGATAAATGCTGGAAACTATATATACGTGTCTGTATCTCGATACCTTTGCCTGTAACGACTCCCGGATATAACGACGAAATTACAGCGGTCCCTTCGTAGTCGTTATATCCGAAATTCGCTGCAGTTAGTTAACGAATCAAGAAAAAGTCCATACAAAATATGTTCGTTATATGCAAGATAACGCTATAAACGGAATCGTTCCTTATTCTCTGATGACTAATAAAATTCTGACTACGCCAATGATAATGGCGGAAGGAATGTCGTAAAAAATTAGATCTCGCAACATGATATTCGCGCGTACGTTTCCGTTTTCTAAACGATATCATCGTCATATCACGCGATATGACGACGGACATTTACACATTATCAGGTCGGTATTGTGTTCTTCGAGTCGAAACAAAAGGGAAAGTTCTCTCCGGCAATATCGACCGACATCACGCCGTTTGAAGATAAATATCGACCCAGAGAGGAGGAGGGTTATTAATGCAAGAACGTTTCATCCGTGAACGAATAACAACGTTCTTACTTTGGATGCAATTTCCTGCTTCTGTCCGACAAACGAAACCGTTATAATACACATAATAATAACGATAAAGTATGTGCGTTTATATGTATTTACGTATACAGGGTGTTTTTAAAATAATTAGTAGGCACTGGAGGGTGTTAATTAGATGCAATAGAGAATCGCAGTTTGAAGAAAGTAACGTGATTAAGGGACAAAAAACCCGAAGCCGGCCCTGGGCGTGAATTGGTAACGTCATCAGCAAAAACGACCACGATTAACAAGTCCGGAAAATACAGCTACATCGATGAAAAGTGTAAACTGGAGCTGATGGAATGCAGCGTTCTATTCTACACCACCAGGGCCGGACTGGTCCTTGACTGTAAAACCCTCGAAAACATAGGAATCTCTAAACATTTACTTAATTTTCTTGTTTTATAGTGGCCTATTACGTCTTTCAAGCTAGCTACATATTTCAAAAACACTCTGTATATGTGAATATTCGCTGCGGTTTTAAGCTGCGTGCATTACTGTTAATTCAATTCGTAAAAGTCTTCAGGAGACCGATAATCATCTGCATATTCGGAAATACAGTGCTATAACATAAAGGTCCTACACTGAGCTGCCGCCCTCGGCACACAGTGACCTCAATCGGTCTCTTATTACGAAAACTGGTTTGAGATTCAAAATCTGCAATATATATGGATTTTCATGAATCGAAACGGCAACATTTATTATATGGCGCAGTTTACCACACAATTTCAATTATAATCCGTGTTCATTTAGAGAAAACGCAAACAAAAGAAAAAGTATGCACTAAAACACCTAAATCCTAAATTAAGGGATGGTTCATTTGAAAAAAGGTTCATTGTTTGTTTGTTTATCGACAGTAATTTCAAAAACTACAATGTGATGGTCGGATAATTCCAGATTTGTATATCTGTAGGGAAGTTTTAATCCACTTTATAGTAAGTAGTTCTTTTCAGATAAGTAGTAGTGTGAATTTCAATTAACATTGGATTTTAATTTTTATTGTTGTTGGTACATATTTTAAATATTTAATAGTAACTTCTTTAGATTGCACCTTCTCTATATCTATTTTAATGATACGGATATGTTTACCACCTAGTATTTTCACAACTGTAACGAATCGAGAAAATTTTCGGTGAACTTTTCTTCAACTTTTTTTATTAAATGTTATATCATAAATTTCTAGTTTAACTAATTTGTGTGACAAGTTTTTTCCTCTTACTAATTACGTACATAGGGAAAAGGTTTTTGACAACCTGACATATGTCTCTACCACTTTCCTTGATAATAAATGATAAGACACTAATTTCTGCACATAGACGTAATGTATAACAGGTAAGTAAGTGTATAATGTAATTTCATGTTAGAAAGGTACCTATCATGTTATTTAAATTAAGACTTCTCGAAACTTTCCCATTTACGTATACACGCAAGCTTTTACTTGTACGTATATACTATCCGGTAGCACTCAGTTGTGTAATAATACGATAATATGTGTTTCTTTGACAGCGTTTATCTATCAACATATAGTACATAACATGCAGCTGATACGAAATTTATATAAGAAAGCATTTTTTATTATAGCTAGTTATGATATTATAGTTATTTATAGATACTATTAACTAGTTGAATTCGTCCAAAATCAAACTGAGATTCAAGGGAACCATTAACCTAAAAGCTTGATTCTCACTGTCATTTAAATGACGTCAGGCAGTCGTCCATCAACATATTATTCAGTTTGTGGATTTACACTACGGGAACAATTTTTTAAATTTTTTGAAACGGAAAGCTGTTAATCGCCCAAAGTTTGACCGAAAACTGACGGTCAGCTGTTTGTATAGTGCGAATACTACATAAAACTAACGGACATTTGACGGACGGTTGCCTGCCGCCGTTTTGACGGATAGTGGGAATCAGCCTTAATATTGAAATTTTGTTCATTCCCGTGATATTATTAATGGTAAAACTTCCGAATCGCGGCTTTTTCGAAAATGCAACTCTTTTTTGCTGGAAATGACGTAAAATGGCCTAATTATGAAAAACTTACATGAAATAATCCGGGGGAGAGGCTTTTTAACGCTTTTTTTTCAAATTAATATTTGTAGAGCACACGTCAAAGTTCACACCTCATTTTCATACTCGCCACCTCAATTTTCATTAATAATTCAACTCCTGTAGTACGGGTTTTAGTTAAAGAAGGTGTACTTATAAGAAACTCATAAGAAAACGTAGAAGGAAAGGTGTTTTAGTGGTTTTTTTTGGTGCAAATAAGTGTTTTATAGGTATATAACCTCAACAAATTCATAGTCATTTATCATACGTCATAGTCACGTCTAGTCTGCCGTTTCTGAGTTCGCCTCACCAATTTAAGTTTCGTTCACTTAAGAGGTGATATCCACTGAGCAGTTGTTTTTAAAATAATATTTACAAATAGGTACAAACTGCTACAATTTGTAGAAGGTGCAGGTATCATATATGTATAGGTTTGGAGATGTATATGTATTAGTTGCCACCCTTCCCCTAGAAATATTCGACAAAATTTTGGTCAGCACCATCGCTGAGCTTGCATATGACCTAATTGAGCTTTGTAGGCACAATTGGTTAATAAAATACAAAACGTATTTCGTTTGAATGACGTCGCAATATTATGATTCCACCTAGGAAGTCAGTTAAGTCAGGACGGAAGGAGCAGTAGGGATGGAAAGCAGAGAATAGCGCAGGGTCGAATCGCCTTCAACAAAAAGAAGTCACTTCCATGCTCGCGAACGATTAATTTAGAAATTCGGAAAAGGCTGTTAAAGGTGTATGATTGGAGCGCGACGCTGTACGGGTGCGAAACATGGACGGTGGGCGCGGAGGAAAAGAAAAGGTTAGAAGCGTTCGAAATGTGGTGTTATAGGAGGATGATTAGGATATCGTGGGTAGAAAAGGTTAGAAATGAAGAGGTATTGGAAAGAATAGGAGAATAGAGGACTCTATGGAAGACAATAAGAAATTGGCGAGATAGGTTGGTAGGACACCTTCTCAGGCATGAAGGTCTAGTCAGAGACATATTAGAGGCAGAAACGGGAGTTAGGAGGGGTTGAGGTAGACCTTAATTAGATTATTGTTCGCAAATAGATAAGGATGTGGGTTGTTCTAATTTTAGGGAAATGCGAAGATTAGTTCAAGATAGGAAAGAGTGGAGGTGCGTGTCCAACCAGTCTTAGGACTGACGCCTTTATGATGATGACTATACGTGCAAACATGGGCGATTTCTTTGTGGTAGTTTATTGCCTGAACCGTCACTTTAAATGACTCAAACCGTTTATGGTAGATTTCTTAGAGCACACATATCTTTATTGTTTTTCAAGAATTTTATTTATTTATGGTGGTAAAGTTATATACATTTACAAGTATTTTGTTTTCTTAAAATACGTGGTTGTTGTAAGAACAATGAATTGAATACTATCGCTACTGAACTACTTTCTTCTGCATGGCTGAACTTCCCGTTGTTGAATGGGTTGATAAAACTGCCACGTACTACGTACGTTCACAGTAATAAGAGAGCTTTTTCTGCCTATGGAATCGGTCAAAAGCCACGCAAAACAACGGAAGCTGATACGGCATTTTAACGGCTTGACGCATAACGTACTTTTGTAAAAAAGCACACGGTGCACCAAATTGCCAGTTGCAGCAGATGTGTGATGATGCTATTTTGTTTTTATATTATTAAAGCCTTCACCGTTGCCTGACGATATTATATGAAAAGCAGCTGGCCATATAGACAGTAGTCCATGTGATATCAATCTTAATATTGTCGGTTGTTTCAGTGGATATCAGTTAGAATAATGTGTATTACGTTTATTTTTTTACTTGCTCGTTGCGGCATGAGGAAGTCGAAGTATGCCGTATGTCATTGAATAAATAAAATCATTCCACACAAGATCTTTCAGTAGCTCTTTGATCATACGCGGTGTAGAGCACACTTTTTGGCAATTTTTCTTTTGTTGGAGACGAGGGAAAATTTTCCCACCATAATCTAACTTTATGCACCAGAAAGATGTGCTGGATGTGCCGTATATAGGCTGTGGCGTAGTTGCAGCGGAATTTAGAAGTCGATTTAGTTCAGGTTCATTTTCACTGCCACCTTTCAACTAACAAGACTGCAGTAAAATCCCATTATCAATCCTCAATCTCTCTATATTTTTGAGACAGTAATCATTGTGCTTTCTGTATCCCGCTTGGTCCTAAGATCACAAACTGTTTTGGAAGGAGCTTTTCTTGTTTAAAAGAAGTGAAGATTTATTGGTGGTCTTTATTATCTTAAGAAAACCTTAACTCTTGGGTTCTTCTGCTGATAGAAGAGGACATAGGGTGTGTTCCGAAATATAACCCAGCATACTGGTCAGTGCTGATGACGTCATGAACCGACGCCATATTGTACTGGTGTGCCACCATATTGTACTGGTGAAACAAGTGTGTCGTAACAGTATATCAAACGGGCGTGTGTGCTTCAGAGTTTGGACAATTTTTTATTGTAATAAACGTTAATAACTCTTGGAGCAAAATTGTTGTAAACGAGCACAAACACTATTCTCAATATGGCGTCAATTAGACGTCAACGCACTGGCCAGTATATTTCGGAACGAATCAACAGTATGGCGTCGATTCACGACGCCATCAGCACTGGCCAGTATACCGGGTTATATTTCGGAACACACCCATAATGAACATAAACTATGATGATGTTATCTCCTCTCTCTCTCTCTCTCTCTCTCTCTCTCTCTCTCTCTCTCTCCAGAAGAAAAGAGACAAGAGAGTTAGGTTATGTCAGATGAAAGTTCTTCCCATTTCCCCTACCTACTCATTAATAATCTTTATTCATACATATAGATATTTGGACTATTCATATGCTTCTGTTTTCAAGAGTATGGGTCCTTTCCCAACATAAGCGGCCTCTTATACCAAACGCCACACCAAAACAGATAAAGAGTTAGGTTATGTTAGGTAAGAGTAGTCCCGTTCCCTCTACCTAACCAAGAAATGATTTTCTCAAAATAATCTTTATACATTTATGTATTTGGATTATCCATCTATTTCTGTTTCCCTAGGAGAAATGACCCTTTATACTAAATGGCAGTTCAATTTTCCTGTAGAAGACAATAAACTACTGATTTTGTATTTCTATACTAATTGCTTATTCTCAGTTATTATTGATTACTTTGCAAGTTTTGTGATCAAAGTAGGTACGTTCACAGATTCAGTTCACCGTAGATTAACTGAATATACACTAAATGTTATTATATTGGAATGAGGCGCAAAAAACAACAAAAAGATGAGTTAAGTAGTTTCAATGTCAATGACAATGTCAACTTAGTGACATTATGACAAATCCACTCGTTCAACAGTGCTGTGATACTATAGCGAGTCTCTTTAAGTTATTTAACTATTTAATGACTCTTGGAGTTCTTATACTTCCTGGGAGTTATTCTTTAAGTGGTTGGTTCATCGGTTCAGTGATTATCATATGGTTGGGATTCATTTCGTGGTTAAGCGCTTCATTTCTGATAGAGGCTCAAGCGTGCGCAAACAGATTAGAAGATTACCGAAAAGGGATCCTGGATGCTGATTACTCACTCACTAGAGATTACAATTTGAGCGAGCTGATAATGATTATGCTTGGCAAAACGGATCAAGTGATGTATACAACGATCGTCATCGCGGAACTCTATTTCGAAGCGTTCATTGTGACCATTGTTGTCGGAAGGTCCGTGGCGCACACGATATGCTCCGGAGGAGAAGTTGAATACGTTTCGAACGATCAGACATGTAGTGATGGAATACCATTTCAGAAGATTAACATTTATAGAATTTCGACATTGGTCTTCGTATTGGTGGGTGTTGTTCTGAGCGCGTTTTCATCAAAAAAAGCAACGCCACTGCATCTGATCATTTCTATATACCGAAGCTCCATGGTACTGGCCATTATTATTTCTGCCGCTTACAAAATTGGTAGGAACAAGACTCAGACGCCAGTAGCAATGGCTGGAGCTCATCAGTTGCCCAAGCTCCTAGGATCAACGATTTTATCGTTCATGTGTCATCACTCTATCCTACGGATTCTATATCCTGTACATAAAAAGAACAGGTTGCAGTCCTATATTGTGAAAATCTTCAGTAGCGTCATTTGTTTGTACGTTATCATATCGTTTACGGCAATTTTAGCATTCGAACCTGTCCAGGAGGTGTACAGTATTAATTTTGCCGTTCAATCAGATGATTTTGTGATAAAGAAGGTATTTGACTACTTGATAGCTGTTTATCCAGCTGTTGCAGGACTGATAGTCTTTATCGAAATATCCAGGTCCTTACAGGAACATTTACAAGTTCTCTGCCTAAGTTTTAATGATTTCGAAACTTATAATTTTTGTATTAGGAAATTGTATTTTCCGTTCTTTGTCATTTTGTCAGTTGTTGTGCCTTTATGTACCAATAAGATTAAAGTTTTTGTGCCGATAGCTGGTACATTCGGGGGTAACATTACGCAGAACATTATACCGTTACTCTTGGTTCATACGGGTAGAAAAACCTGCCAAAAAACATTGCAACCTTCGGTAAATTATTATTCAAGTCCGCTCAAGAAATGGTATTGGCCACTTGCTGTTTTCATTTGGGTGGCTATCAGCTTGTTCGCTACCACTATTACACTCATCCCCTATCTTATGAAGCTATGAAAAGTAATGTACTATGTTAGAAATATATAATTGTATTGAAGTAAATAAATTGATACGATGATTCATTTGAAATTAATCACGAATAATAAGTAAAGTAATACAACTTGTAATTTTTCACAATATTTAATACAAAAAAAGATCCGTTTGTAACATTATGTTTTTTGGAAGTTATTTTCCATATAATGTAACACCAACTAGTCGCTGGGGGTTTCCGAGTGTTCCCCTCACTGCTCACCAGTTCTTAGAAAAGTCAAATTGTAAGCAGAAATTGTAAAATTGTTTTAGAAAATACTATTCTCATTGTAATTATTCATTATAAATAAATTAATACAATTGATGCAATTCTACTACCCTATTCTGCAAGGTTTAATTAATTAAGTGAATATGTTTTTTGTTGCAGGACCCGAATGAGTAGTAACTTGGTGGTGCAGGTAAGAAAATAGATACTATAAAGTTTTTGTAAAACTTGAAGTTAGAGAACTATGTATATATTACAGTTTTATACGTACTACCCCTGTATTATGTAAATGAGAATTGAGGTAGGGATATTCTATTACATCTACATCAACTATTGAAATATATAACATATAAAAATGCATTTTAAAGCTTCTTCTCGAACGCTTTGTTCAAAAGATTTTGGTTAGTTTGTGACCGTTTTCAGAGAAGCAATCGATATTTTCATATTTTGAGATAGACGTGGTTGAAAAAACATCTATACATTTACCCGATTGCAGATAAGGGAAGAATTTGGTCCAACTAAAAATATCACTTGCTCGTCTAAGAACTCAAAAGCTTTAAATTGCATTTATTAGACTTATACCACTTTATTACCTATTTCCTTTTTAACCTACAAGTATATGTGTTAGTTTTATTAAGAAGTTAAAAATGAATGCCGTAGGCGGCAATCGATAATGGCGGAATCTTTACATCTTCGATGACGACAATTGCGAGTCGTAAACACGTACAGCGAATAAGACTCATACGAGAAGAGAAACTTACAGAAGTTTCAGGAAGCGAGCAGATTGACACCTTGGGTGTCTAACAACAGTTTAAGTTTTCATATGGGATCTTAGGATTGGATTTAATGCTTGCTTAAGATTTATCTACCAGATCATGCCGATCGGTCTAAAAACAAAATATTCTTCGTCTTGTAATTGCCTTTACGTGTTCTTACAAATTACTCCTCTAGAATCCTAAAGACACGTGTAAAAATATTAAGGGAGAATAACTATCCTTCGTTTAACTTTTCGTTTTGTGTGAAACAATACCTCCAGGATTTGTTGTAGTACATTAAACCAATAATTAAATCACAACCCACAATGCTGAACATGGTATATGAGTAGGTTCTGGTAGCATTAAACCATTTACGTATGTAGATGGCAACGAGATGTGTCCATTTTAGTCGATTGACCATCTGCGTGTAGTAGGCAATCTCACTCGTTTGCTCGCTCGCTCTAACGGCATTTACCGTATTGCTGTTTTACAATTTTCCCATAATCAGCGTTTGACTGCTTTGTTCGTGATGGCGACGGATAGTGGACGCGATGCCCAACAAGGCGCACAGCTGTTTGTTTTCAAACGACCATCGACCTCTCTTTCTTCTTATTTTAGTACCTATTGTGCTTGAGCATGGAATCAAACGGATTCGCAAAATTTTACATATGTTTGTGTATTTATGATTTTATTTATTTAAAAAGCTCTTGTACAAAAAATATAACATATGAAGGTAGGTGACATGTTAACAGATTACGTAAAAGATCCTTCATAATACAAGAAAAAAATATTGTTTCATTAATTGATATTAAACGTTTGATACATCTTATCATAATCGTGGCAAAGGGGAGACATGAAAAAAACTTTTGGGTGTTTCAGTCCCACTAGCCGGTAATGTTGGTGGGCGGGCAGTACCTTCAGACTACGCCGGAAGGTAGGGCGGAAGGCCCTCTTCAGCCTCCTTTCAGGAATCGTGAGAATGGCTGGGTGTTGGTTCGGGTGAGAAAGATGAGACGGACGAAATGGAGACAGAAGAGAATGAAAGATTATCTATGGAATATTACAGCTCCAGCATTTGCCTGAGTGATCCAAGGAAACCACAGAAAAACTTCGACCAAGGCAGACGGACCCGGAATCGAACCGGCGTCCTCCCGAATGCTAGGCAATCGTCTAAATGAAAGCTCCCGATCTCGGATGAGATATTAATGTTAAAACATACAGATGATGCAAAGAGTCAGGCTCATAAAAATCCTTCGTTGTACGGCAGATGAAACCTAGGATTCTGGTAGATTTGGAAACAATTGCTGTAATGTGATTGGTAAAAGATAGTGAGGCTGTGAAAATGATACTAAGATCTCCAATTTTGTAATGAACTGTTATTGACGATAGACTTTTATGAAACGATAGTACAAAGCATTTGGAAGCATTAATTGTTATTGACCACTTATAAAGAGTGATTAGGTCTATTTTAACACTGATGCTATCAGAATTTTTTTTTACAAGGGAATATAGTTTTACATCATCATCAGCATAGAGAAAATTTTACAGAAGTTAATGACGATGATAAAACATTAAATAAAAGAATGAAAAGTAAGGGACCCAGATGAGACCCCTGTGAGACTCCAGATTTGATTTGTTCAACGTTCGAAGTACAACCAGAATTTTGCTAGACACAAACAGTAATATTATTCGAATAACATATCTGAGAATTGTTGAGAGACGAAAACAAATGTAAAAGACAATTTTAGACAGTCTTCAACGTTTTATTTGAAAATTCATTCGAAAACTACAGTTGTAAGATGTTTATATAGTGCAAAATAACAAAAGATAGCCTACTTTTTTCAATGCAAAGCCAGTCATTAACGAATACTGTTGTTCTGAGTGGGTACCAGTACCAACACTTTTAACTACAATAACGGTTCTCCAAATACATTAATGTGCACTGTAATCAGTTCTACCACGAGCAAGGTGGAAAGTCGGTATTGTTTGCTATGACGTTTGTGATGCAAGGTCGTTCCACAGCTGACGCCTTTTGTATCATGAAGTGGAGTTGGGTAACAATAATGACATTATTGTATTGTACTAATATTATGTTTGTGTAGCGGTAGCTGTTGTTGCTGTGTTGGTGCTTTTTTCGACACACTTTTCCAACGCGAACGTCAATTAGCGTAGGTATTAAAGGCTCGTGTGTCGTTTGAACGGTTCTTCATGACTTGTTCGAAAAACATAAACAAATCAGTCACAGGACATGAAGATCATTATAGAAATATTTCGTATAAGTATAAAGAAATGCGTTGCTTAGTTGGCAGCTGATGAATGCTCAACCGGATTGTAGAATATGTATTGTATTTGGCATTAATATAACTCATGTTAAGGGAAAATATACCCCAGTTGTTTCAATACCTTGACTAGTTTATGGTACGAATGAGATTATTTGATTGTTTCTTCCATCAATCTAGCACCAACTACTATTAATGAGAGATGGAGTTATTCTACATATTGTCTTGTATTTAAACACCTTTTCGCCATTTTACTACTGTTATTTAATTAATTGCTGTCTAATTGACACTTCTATTACTAATCAGTTATTAATTCACCACTATATGAATACTTTGTCACTTCTTTGCTCCTTCTTTTTCGCTTTGTATCGCTTCGAACTGTCTGACTCGTACTACTCACTGGATCTCGCGACAACTATTTATAGAGGCTGGCCGTATTCTAGAATGCTCCAGTATATGCCGTCTAGAAACCTGGTCTTCTTTACTACTATGTATGTTGGGTTGCCTACATACCTACACGTGACAATATAAAGATTCCTGAGTGTGGATTCTAGAGAATCTGGTATTTTTTGTTGCTAGCGTAATCTAGGCAGCCCACTATAGGCCTCTTGAGGCTTCTTCGCGTATGGTGGATATCAATTTATATTTTTTTCAATTTTAAATCTCATGAAAATTTAATGCGATTTCCTATTAATGATCCATTTCTAACTCGATCAGATACTTTTTGGAAATGTAGCATTAGTCAATAAGTTTCTAACGGACGTATGTGACGGCGCTCTGTTACATGGAATGACTTTAAATTATTGGTTCTGTCGAATTTCGATGACGGATGGTAAGGAATGAGAAGTAGAGAGACAGAAAGAGGCTGGTTCCTTTCAGTATATATATTATTTGGTAGAGCGTTTCACAAATGCAACTCTAATGAATGTAAATTTATTTTAGAAAGTATTTATACCAAAAGACCACGTAGTAACTTCGAAGATGATTAGATATGCTAATTTTCGTATGATTAATTCTTTTAGAAGGCATTTTTTCTTATTGCGGTGGTATAGTAAATGAAAACTGGTAGATTCTTGTTATGAAAATTGTACTAAAACAAACAGGCAATTATTGATTCCATTACTAATTAATTATAGCATTAAATATTCTATAATTGTTGCCTTTTGTTTTTGGTTCAATTGCTCAACTACATTTTCATATTTGAATGGATTTGGAGAGTTTGAAAATCCGGAAAAAATAATTAGCTTGAACAGACTAACGAAATATAATGAACATAAACAAATATTCCAAGGCTACCAGTACGCGTGGTCGAAATTCAGTTATATGTGTCAATTTACTTCGTTTAACCTAAAAGAAAAGACATGACATTGGACAAATGGAAAATTGGACCTGGTCCACTTGTGTGACAGGCGAAAATTGAACCGCCGATATTTCTTGTAAAGTTTATCTAACTTAAGGATGTTTGGGAGGTATGTCAAAATGCTACGAGACAAATAAAAATTTGGAAGAACGTTCCTCATTCAATTCTAAAACTCCTGTAAAAATTACAAATCGATTCACTAAACCGTTAAAAAGTTATTGAAATTTTAAAAAATTGTAATTTTACACGTCATTTTATGGAGATTCGTTAACCGAACAGATTAAATTTATTTTTATTAACAGAAAAAAAGCTACCAGAAATTTCAAACTTTTATAATAAGTAACTTGAACTCTGGAGAATCACTTTAGCGTAAGGTTATTCAAATTCACTAAATGGTTATCGAGGAAAAAATGAAAAATTAGCTGAAAATCTCGTTTTTACTTGATAATATAATGATAATATTTATAATTGTCTGAAATAAATGCAATTTTAAAGTTTTAATTATTATTTAAACATATTAAAAAGTTTTACGCTCATTATTAATAAAGATTGAAACTAAATATTTTTTTGTTTCGAAGTTGAAATCAAGGCATATTCACTGCCAAAAGTCAGTTAAAAATTTTCCATATTATTCGTTATTTCTTATTTTATTCAAAGTTTTTGGTCAAATTCCACATTTTCTCTCAAACCGTATACTTTTTTTTGGTATATGTAGTATTTATTTACCTCATGATATGCTGCAAAACCTAATTAATCACGAATTTCTAATTTTATGTACTCTTGTTTCCGATTGTACCTCCCAAACATCTAAGCTATTTTCTATTCATATCAATTTTTAATGATTTTACTCAGATGAAAATCAACAAAAATTTATAAAAAAGACATTTAAATTCTTGTAAATGTTCAATTTAAATTTTTGTTATACCTCTGTCAATATTTACAATTTAATTTTAGAATCCACATTCTTCATGAACGACCTTGTACTTATTCAAAGATGTTTCATCATGTTACTACCCTTGAAATATTTAATAAACGTTGTGCTGAACTACAGATATTCATTTTAATTAAGTCGCATGTTGGTTACGATAGGAAGTGTGTGCATGGATTTATAGTAAGTACAAGTTACACGTAAATCCGCAAGAAGGTATCGGGTACATTATAAAGGGGCATGTTCGAGTTATTCTGTGTAAAAAAGGAGCACTCTTTCAAATACGAGTTTTCTGCAAAAGAAAATAGTAAATATCCTTGCTTGGAATGCAGTCAATTACTGTTTTAATATGAAAAAAAGTCGATCGAGTATGCACTGTTCTAGGCTCTTGGCTGACAGTCGACCGAGTGTACATACGTCGGCAGACCAATTAGGAGTTATTGCTTTTATATCTGGGACAAATCGAAAAGCTATTTTTGCTATCCGCTGCCTATAGTATACCATGAAAAACAATGTCAACATATCGTATTTATTATAGTTACATACTTACCATTAATCTTAAAATCAGAAATTTTATTATATCGTGCTGACTGCGTTTGGCGTTGGTTTTGAAGACTCGGTTTTTAAAATCTGTAACTTTATACTGTATTTAGTCTTGGTCCTGTTCGTTTGAATTTTCGCGAGACGAAGATCTAAAAAGATGTTTAAATTGTATGTATGTTAATGTAAAACAGTGTCAAGTTGACAATAAAATTGCGGAAATTACGAGAATTTACATTAAGTAAAAGTACTTCGTCACGCAAAAGTACGTTAATTAATGATATTGTAAGCCTAATATCGATTTCGTTCACACAGAAAATATTACTTAATATTTTTTTTAATCAGTTATAATTCAATGATGTTACGTATGTTAGTAAGCTGTAATTTTTGTTATATTGTTTCCTAATTCTAATTACAGTTAAGATCTTTAAATTTAAACAAAAAGTACCACCTGCTTGTAAGCCCCAGCTGCTACTTGCACCTGCCTGAATATTAATTTAAATGCTGCACTTATAAAGATATGCAATACGTAATGTTAAATTCAAAGTTTTTGTTGTAACTAATAATAGTTTACGTAATCCAGTTTTATGTGATTAGAACATTGAGCTCTTTTTACTTTGGAATATTATATACGCCGAAAGTCCATTATACTGTGTCTGATCGTAAGTTCATTTTATGGTTTACGAGCCGACTTTCGAATTGTCGTTTAATTACTTTAATTAAACTGATTTATCATAAATTTTCTGCATTGTAAATGTATACTAATCAACATTATTAAAAGGTTGGTAATTTTACACTGAATTTAAGTAGAAAATGAATTAAAAGTTAAACAAACGTAATAATAACCAACAGTGTGGTTCTAAACTAATTATAAGGAAGATTGACAGGACAAAAGGAAGTAATATTTGAAATTCTTTTAATAAGTCCATTTGATCGTGAGTCTGGATTCATGATCAAAAGAATTTTATTTATTTATTCAGCATTCAACAAAGAAGCTGGGCACTACCTATTTAGTTTTTATAAAATGTCTATTCATTGACGGTACAGTGGACTACAGCTTATTAAGGTTAAATATTTAACATGCTAACAAAATAAAACCGGGTCTTTAGCTCTATGAAGATGGATTACTGTTTGAAAAGCTGTTATTGGCTTTAAGGAGATAAATTCGTTTTCCTTGTTTTATGAACATGAAACATCTATGTAATATTAAAAAAAAAAAACCGCTTCATATTCATTTCATTTAATTCTAAATAAGAATTATTATTTACTAGGTAATCTTCGCAGTATGCTGCAAGATGAAATGGGGCAAAGCAGTATATACTTATTACACCTAACACGTAACGAATTATCCGACCGATCACTCGCTTAGCTAACGTCGCGATCTCCCTCCCAATAACAAATAATTTTTGCCGATTATTCCTCGATGATATGTCCGAATTATGATTTTATTCTTTTGGACTGTAGACAGTCATAAGATGGTCATTTCAGCGCCAAATTCAAAAGTCTGTGATTAACCGTTCTTGAGAAATCAGACAAAAATACATTTCTGGTGATTATGCCTCCATGGTATGCCCGATTTTAAACATAATTTTTTAGAAACCTGCTCTTGACTGTACGTGAACATTGTGACAAATTTGAACTACATCGATAAAGTGGTTTAAGGGAATAAGCGTGTCAACCGAAGGTCCTGTATTGGAAAATGGAAAAAATGAATTCCATGGAACTTCGCTTGCCTTCGGCTCGTTTCGTCCCAATTAGCAAAAGTAATTAAACTTCTTATCGAAGAACGAAAAGAAAAGTAGAAATTCTAAAATTACCGAAAATCTGTTAACATAGCACAAGGATATTTCAGTTAATCCTTTTTTGTATGTATGACGCCCTTTTAAAGATTGAATTAAGTAATTAACGAAAAGGAAATGTTGGTCATAGCGTTGGTCGTCCGGGCGTAATCGCAAGACGAATTATGGAATCCATCTGATAAAAGAAGATTTTTTAATGATTTTTACATAACAAAAAGAAAACATTTTTTTTAACACTTTAATATGCAAATACCTTTTTCTATAATCCAAAAAGTTTAATTTGCGATTGTTTTGTCTACGGTTAACTGAGGACAAAGAACATTAGTTTGTTCCTACCTATGTAATATGTACACGGATCATGATTTCGACCTTATTAGATCTTATCATCTTAAACCGTTGAAGCTCCTACAGGGCGACTTTATGTAATATTCAAATAGAGGAAATGTATCGCCATCTAGTGGGTATTTGCTAGGCCTTACTAAGTTATTTTAATTTGTCTGACTTAGATATGTGATAGGAAGACAAACCAATAAAAACGTTTTAGACGAAACTACCAGATGCGACCCGCGATATCGATCTTATTAGATCTCATCTGCGTGCCATATTCGATGCTACATAAACTCTTCAGTTTGATCAGTAATTTATGGTAAATTTATAACTTAAAACTCAAACATTCTTATTAATTGTTTTACGTTAGATAAACTGAAATAATTTCTGAAAGTTAAAAATATTTTAGTAGCAGCAAATACCCACCAGATGTCGATACATTACCATATTACCTCAATTTGGATATTAGATAATTATGTCCATATCTTTTAGGCCCTTGTAGCTTTTGTCAACCACTATTTCCTAGATTACCATGTACAGTCACTGTTTGCAAATTTTATTCCATTTATAAACTGAACGAAGTGATTACACGGTCTATTTCGGTTTGAGGAATTATATTGTACTTCTTTGCAAGTGTGTAAGTATAGTTGCGTATGTATGTGATGCAAGTGTCCCTATTACATACATCGTTTACCCCAATAATTACCATTTCACTGTATCGATCGCGTTCATGGTAACGGTGCCGTGTAATTGAATTGCTTTATCACTAGCGGGTTCGTTTCTTACCCTATAATTGCAGTCTCCGTAACGGGTTCACAACTAAAATAAGTAAATTGACTATTTCACGTGACATTTCGCTTGAATAGACAGATAAGACGGTCCGTTACAGTTACTGTTTTTCAATATGTGAATGTATGCATGCAACAGCAGTCACTAATAGTCCTTTAAATGGGATCAAATTATTATATATTTCTTCCACATATTCAACCTTTATATAATTTAGAACAACGAATGAAGCTTTACGACAGGACTTACCGGATCCAGGCTCGGTTACCCGAGCTCTTAAGGGGAACCCCCCAATTTTTCACATGAAAATTTTATTTTATTGAAATAAAACATTTTTTTAAGTGTACTATAAAATTATGAGATTTCTTAGTTTTTACTGATTTTATTTTGATTTTACAAAATTTTTCCATTACATTTTTTGTTGCTGCAAAATCAATTAAGTCCTCGGAGTTTATGTTTGATAATAAATCGATATTAAACTTTGAGAATATGTAACAGGTCAATTGAAAAGTCCCCGGCCTAAAATAGTAAAACACATTTTTTTTGCAAAATTCGTTTTTTTTATTCAACATAATTCCCTTCAAGGGTGATACACTGATTATAGCGATCCTCCAACTTTTCGATACCATTTTTGTAGTACGATTTGTCCTTTGCTTCAAAATAGGCCTCAGTTTCGGCGATCACCTCTTCATTCGACGAAAATTTTTTCCCAACGAGCATTCTTTTGAGATCTGAGAACAGGAAGTAGTCGCTGGGGGCCAGATCTGGAGAATACGGTGGATGCGGAAGCAATTCGAAGCCCAATTCATGAATTTTTGCCATCGTTTTCACTGACTTGTGAGACGGTGCATTGTCTTGGTGAAGCAGGACTTTCTTTTTCTGCAAATGCGGTCGTTTCTCGGCGATTTCGTCCTTCAAACGGTCCAATAACGCTATGTAATAGTCGCTGTTGATGGTCCTTCCTTTTTCAAGGTAGTCAATGAAAATTATTCCACGCGCATCCCAAAATACAGACGCCATAACCTTGCCAGCCGACTGTTGCGTTTTTGCACGCTTTGGAGCGGGTTCATCGTGTGCAGTCCACTCCGATGACTGTCGATTGGACTTCGGAGTGAAATGATGGAGCCATGTTTCATCCATTGTCACATATCGACGCAAAAACTCGGGTTTATTACGCGTGATCATCTTCAAACACTGCTCTGAATCATCAACTCGTCGTTGTTTTTGGTCAAAAGTGAGCTCGCGCGGCACCCACTTTGCACAGAGCTTTCTCATACCCAAATATTCGTGAATGATGTGATGTATACGTTCCGTTGATATCTGTAGAGTGTCTGCTATTTCATTCAATTTCAATTTACGGTCATTCAAAATCATTTTGTGGATTTTTTTAATGTTTTCGTCCGTAACAGCCTCTTTTGGGCGTCCACTGCGTTCACCGTCTTCGGTGCTCATTTCACCACGTCTAAACTTAGCATACCAATCCTTGATGGTTGATTTTCCTGGGGCAGTGTCCGGAAATTCGTTATCAAGCCAAGTTTTTGCTTCAACTGTATTTTTTCCCTTCAAAAAGCAATATTTTATCAACACGCGAAATTCCTTTTTATCCATTTTTTTCACAATAACAAAAGTTACTTCACTAAAAATGCTATAATTCACAAACTAATGATCCTACAGCCGTCAAATTTATAGACGCGTCCTTTGAAGGTTAGGACTAACTGAAAATCATATGGATTTAGTTCTGGTGCCGCCATCTATGTGTCAGACCGGGGACTTTTCAATTGACCCTAGTATATATTTACATTTCTTTAAGGGGGCCCCCTAGTTGTCAGCCCGGGCGACCCTAAAGAATCACTTATTAATTTTTACACTCTACTACAGCATCTTCATAGTCTTAAAATTAACCAAAAGAAATTGTAAACATTATTGAAAAATGATTCCTTTCAATTATATTTTATGACATATTAAATTACATATTCAATTTCATGGTTCGATATTGAATTTAATTATCATTCATATTGTTTCCGTTTTTATATCTTTAATAAGTGCACTATAAAACAAATGCCGACATTAAGTGTGTTTTCAAAGCTACGTTTAATTACAGGCTATTAGAAGTGTGAAAGTTATTTCGAAATCAATAACTCTGTAACGAGACTGTTGTTCTAGTGGAAGCTATGCGCCGGCGACAGGGCTCTTTTCATTAGTTAATAAATGGTTTTATTTATTTACCTGCAATAAAAGCAAGTGTCCCATAGATTAATGTCTTTTTTTCTATCTTTACATATACCCATAAAGTGGAATGGGTTGTATTATTGTCACTTTTCTGCTATTTATTTAACTATTCTATCTATTACATGTGAATATTAATTATCTTAATTTATTAACCTATAACAATATAGTTTATTATGTATATTAGACCTTAGATTTGTCTGCATCTTTAAATGAAAACCCAAAAATTTTTAAAACATCATCATCATAAGGTCGTCAATAGTGATGAGCAAAGCAAAACCAAGATCCAGACCAATTTCTAAGACTAATCACTAGTCATCAGTCACACATCCTTAACTATTTGTGAACAGTAACCTAATGTAGGTCTACCTCTCTATTCCTGTAAGCTCTCCTGTTTCTGCTTCTAATATGTCTCTAAGTAGTCCTTCAAACCTCAATTTTTAAAACAAATTTGCTGTAGGAATTTCAGTAGTTTATTGTATTTCTCATTTGCGTGGCAAGTTTTGACAATAAGTTTGCAAAATATCCATTTTTTAAGCTAATGAAATTGCAATATTATGTAATGTTGTACATATACCTTATAATTTCCTAATGTGTTATCATTTCTGCGAAAATAATAAATAAATTCTCAAAAAACCGAAATACTTTGCTTACTTTTTAAAAAAAGTTAATTGTGAGGATAAATAGATTTTTTGTCTTTTAAAGTTACGTTAATAATGCAATCTAAGTCATTATTTTTTGTGAAAAGTTCAGCGAGTTGTTATTATTAAAATAAACTTATTAATTTCAGCTTTTTCAGTATAATTACTCCTGCAACATTTCTATTAGTTTCTATAGATTGCGTTGTGTTTTACTTTAAAACACAATTTTTTTTTCTTTTTTCTGAGTTACTCTATAAATAGTGAAACTTCAATTTTAACTACCAATCTCTTCAAGAAAAACCGACTTTCTCTAAAACAATGTCATTTAATTACAAAGTGTACATATTCTAAAAGTCGTAAATGTTGTGGTCTAAAAATAAAAAAAAAAAAATGAAAAGAAATAAACAAATCAGTTAGGAATGTACACAGTTACCTTTATTACTGTACCTACTACAGCTACTACTAATCAGTAAAACTAACATGTTTTTAAATAAAATTATAATTTTATATTTTAAATGGATAGTAGGTCTAGTATGGCACTCTGATGCACAATACTGCGATGTGGAATGCAACGGGAAACCACACCACATTGTGATACCCCAACAAAAACACACCGAATTCACATGATGGCGCACTCTGGTGTAAAAGACGTAAACTAGTCCCCAATTTAGATGTCCAGGCGGGGACTACCTCTGGGGATATCAACAATAAGTGCAATAGGGTACGGTCGGAGCGTGGAATGTTAGGATAATGAGGCAGTGATACTTAGTATGTATAAAGAGCAAATATTAGGAAGGGAGTCAGACAGGGATGCACACTGTCACCGCTACTTTTTAATCTATACGTCGAAGACGCGATCAACATCATTAGACGGTACAACTGTAGGGATAGATATACAGGGGCAAAAGGTTAGTATGCTTAGGTTTGCAGATGATATAGTACAATTAGCATCTAGCGAGGAGAAGTTAGAGATAGCTTTAAATAAAATGGAAGAGGTGTTGACGAAACAGTATTGTATGAAAATAAATAAGATCAAAAGAAAAAAACTGGTTTGCAGGGAAGGAAAAAGTGGGGAAAGAGCGAATTTAAAGATAAGAGACGAAAAATTAGAAGAAGTGGCTGATTTTAAGTATCTAGGGAATCAGATAAGTCCGATATAAAGCAGAGGATAGCGCAGGGTCGAGTCGCCTTCAATAAAACGAAGTCACTTCTATGTCTGCGAACGATTAATTTAAAATTCTAAAAAAGATAGTTAAAGGTGTATGTTTGGAGCGTGGCGCTGTAGGGGTGCGAAACATGGACGGTGGGGGCAACCGAAAAGAAAAGGTTAGAAGCTTTCTAAATGTGGTGTTACAGACGAATGATGAGGATACTGTGGATAGAGAAGGTTAGAAAAAGTAAGAGAACAGAGGACTCTATGGAAGTCAATAAGAAATAGGCAAGATAGGTTAGTAGGACACCTTCTCAGGCATGAAGGTCTAGTCAGAGACATATTAGAGGCAGGAACAGGAGTTAAGAAGAGTAGAGGTAAATAGCTAAGGATGTGGGTTGTTCTAGTTTTAGGGAAATGCGAAGTTTAGCTCAGGATAGGAAAGAGTGGAGGTACATGTCCAACCAGTCTTAGGACTGACGACCTTATGATGATGCGTACAAGTAATTGGAAGTATAATAAGAAAATGGCCGGAAATGCAAGTTGTAAAAAGATATTCAGAATATTTTGAAATCGGCATAAATACGATCAACAAATGAATTAGTGTTCTTATTTTCATAACTTTTTTGTTCATTTTAAACCCATTTTTAAGACGTCTTCTTGTTGGCCTATATAACCTTTGTAACATGTATCAAAATTTAGTTAGTTGTAACTGTTCGATTTTGAATCTTTATTTGTGACATCTTTGTTTAGTACGTATGGTTCTATACCATAAGTTAATATTCAAAAACTTTTTCATATTTTTCGAAAATAATTAGGTACTACTAATTCAGTTTTTGGATGCTTCTACAAATTCTGAACTGAAGATGTGAGTGAGAGTGCCGGTTAATCAAATTATCAAATTAAAATCAGGCAGAAAGGAATTTCGTTTAGAATTTTCGCGTTAATTCAATTATTATTTATACCATAGACGTTTTCTACGGCATGTTTTCAGGAAACTTTCTCAAACAATTAATGTACGTAAGTACGTTTAGTATTATGACTGTGGAAAACATTTCGTTTATAGCTCGAATAAGACTACGTCTTGAAGGCAATAACTTTCTTTTACATTTGTATACAATAACCATCCCAGGGAAAAGGCAATAAAGGTGGCTATAACTGTAAACAGTAAAATATTCCAGTTTTTGTTGCGCTTTTGTTACTTCACAGGTTTATATAATTTACCTAATAACGGGAAACTGGTTAGGAAGAAGCTACTAGCTTTTATTAGTGGAGTTGGATTTTCATGTAAAAAATATGTTTTTTATTATTAGGAATATCACCTTTATACTGTGGATATTTATAACCATTTTACACTGAAATATTAAGATTAATGTTATTATTGGGATCCGTCAAATGGGAGGAGCCTAAAAACATGGCGCCGATTAGGGAAAATTTATCGTAGTTCCTATAGTGTACCGTGCAATTTCCAAGTTTTTAAATTACGATAAAATGATAAGTATTGACACAATATGTGATTGGGCTGACACAAAGCCTCGGAAAGGAAATTTCGTTGAAGGTGAGCGTGTTTTTAATGCCAATCACATTATAAAATTCGGAAATAACAAATCCGGAAGCTAGCCTTCAAATTCCGTCAAGTTTACTGCCTACTTTTTACAAACTTCGGATTTAAAAAGTGATTCACGTTATATAATTGGTGAGGTGATTCTGGGTGATTTAAGCAATATCATATCAATGACTTGCACGTGCAAAGCCGATTTAAGAGAACGTTGCAAACACATTATTGCAACTTTGTTGTATTGCAGCAGGTAGGTTCTTAACCTCAAAATACTTATATCGTATCATTAGAATTGTGTTAAATCAATTACACAGGAATAAATAATTTCTCACTTTATAATTTTAGTATGATTCTAGTTTTAAATATTAAGGTTATGGCTGATGGTAAATACTTGCTGAAATATAATCATGTGCATTAAAATGACGTGAACAAATTTTTATTCCGGAATTCACTTCTTTGATACCTACTGCTTTCATCCAAGCTTCTATTAGTTTACTTTTTTCTCTAATTTTCCGAATATATTTTTTACATATATAAAACGGTTAGTTTTTATTGGAAAGTAGTTAATGTAGGTGAAGAGTGAAGATCTATGTCTGAAGTGCTATTGCAGCTTTTCACTGAACATATTAACTTTTTATTTGATTTAACTTTAGAAGAAAACTTCGTCGACTCCATCATCAAAGATTCTTTTACTTTTTTAACGTGTTTTATTATTTTAATAAACAATTTTACAATTTGCGTGTAAATTTTGCCTATGTAAATTTTTCCCTCATTCGAGTTATAAATTTTGCCACCAGATGGTGTATGCCCATTTGACGGATCCCAATAGAGTCATAACTGGTAACGAATTATGAGTTTATGGTTATGACGTGGACGCTAAGTTAGGTTGACTGTAAAGTTTTGCTTACAGTTTTCATGACGTGGTGCATCATGAGTTCTTGTCACAGGGTAGAACGGTCAATAAGGATCATTGACTGCAAGTTATGCGCAATTTGCTCGAAACAATCCGCCAGAAGCGCCCGGATTTGTGAAAAAACAAACATTGACTTTTGCACCGTGATAACGCCCCTGTTCACCCGTCGTTGCTTGTACGCGAATTTTTGTCCAAAAACAACACACTATTAATGCCGCAGCCACTGTATTCCCCAGATGTGCCCCCCAGTAACTTTTTGAAATTGAAGAGGCCCATGAAAGGACGACGTTTTGCTACGATTGAGGAAATAAAGACGGCATCGAAGGGGCTGAACAAGATCACAAAAAATGAAGTTTTGGAAAAAATGTTGGCACAAGTGTATAATATTTGGTGGGGATTACTTTGAAGGGGACAACGTAGATATTCACGAATAAATAAATAATGTTTGAAAAAACACAAAATTCGCTACATTTGCAGAAAGCTCGTATTAGTAGGACACGTTGAATGAAATAGAGGTAGACCTAGAGATTGACCTTTTAGATTAGGTTACTCTTCGCAAATAATTTAGGATATGAGATGCTCTAGCTTTAGCGAAATGCGAATATTAGCTCAGAATGGAAGAGGGTGGAGGTGGGTGTCCAACCAGTCTTTAGACTGATGACCCTATGATGTTGATGATCAACTTCTTGCATATTTTATAAACGTAATATTTATTTATACACATTCGTTATGTGTATAAACGAATAATTAATGGGTGTTAATAATTACTCTAATTAATACTAATTGTATGATATAGCTAGTTGCCTTTATAGGTAGAATACATATTTGCCAAGCCTACCAGTAGCTTCCAAGTTTCTACGTGTTTACTTCTTCTATTATATTAAACAATTATGTAACCCAGAAAAAAAAAAGCAGCGATCATGGTATATGACCTTACTATATGCACACATGTATGTATTTAACGCGAAGGGAAAGGTAAATTTAAATTTAAACATAAATTGAATACCACGTTTGCATGTTGCAGTTTATGACATTTCAGTTGTTCTCACGCACTCCATGACCATGGCATTAAAAATTACATAGAAATATTTTTGTTTTACAATTGGAACGGAAAATTGTTTTAATGTGTAATAATATTTTAAGTAAACGGTCTCTAAATATTGGGTTTAAACAACAAAATCTATTTTAAAACCGTAATTTATTGTCAATTTGTGTTAAAGGTTATTATTAATATTGAGTAGAACAGAATAATTAATGATTGAAATGACCGTTTATTTTCATAAATTAATAGTTGTTGACGATACTTCTTTAAACTCGATACTGTTTAAAAAAAATTTTAATGTAGATAACGTAATAATCCTGATCACAAATAAGTCAAAATGTGGCGATTGCAATAAAGATTACGTTGGGCAAACTGGTAGACTTTTCGACTAAAGGATTGTAGAACATCAAGTAAGATTCAAACACGGAGAATCCTCTTCCATCTATGTATAACACTTGAAGTTTAGCTAGTTAATTCACTGCATGGCAGATGTTTTGCGAATTTCTATTTTTTTTAGGCTCTTAGCCAGGATTTGTTAATAATAAAAACTCCCCATAAATGACTCCAAAACCATACAACAGTCGCAAAATTTTATTGTAGATAAATAATGTAATAATCCTGATCAAAAATAAGTCAAAAGCGATCAAAAATGTGGTGATTTCAGTTGAGTTTATGTTAGATAAACTGCTAGACTTTTCGACTAAAGGATTCTAGAACATCAAGTAAGATTTAAACTCGGAAAATCCTATTCCATCTATACAACACTTGGAATTTAGCTAGTTAATTCAGTGCATGTCAGATATTTTGCGAATTTCTGTTTTTTAGGCTCTTGGCCAAGATTTGTTGATAATAAAAACCCCCCATAAATGACTCCAAAACCATACAACAGTCGCAAAAATTCCTGCGGCGTTTTGGGCGTTGGCGCTGTGAAGTGGAAACAAAGAAAAAAACCGCCGTCAGTCATATTTACGTATGTAGTTCTGCGTGAATATGTTAATGACGAATGTCAAGAAACTAAAAAAGGTGCAGATGTAATAACTGTCATTATTATGCAACGTTCTGTAGGGCGTTATTTACTGAAACTGCTAGCAAAGGTGTAAAAATGAAAGGCCACAAGCCTATTTTTCATCGACGACCGATGTTATTGTTGCTGCGCTGGAATAATCCAGATGCATATTAAAACGTGTGGGTGCTGTACAGGAAATGACTGAGTTAACGGACAAATGTCACTTAGAAAGTTCTGCCTTTAACCATTCGACGGACAAAGTCCGATGATACGGGTTATAAAATAAACCCACAACGTGAAACGGTATAATAATAGTAAAAATGTTTTATAATGAATGGGAACAAGAAGCAGATGAGATTCCTAGACACAATGCGTAGATATACAGAGCCTTAATGTTTTTGCAATCGATTTTTATAGTTCAATGTTCAAATATTATTATTCAATGTTTTTATCAACAAAAAACTAATATAGTTTACAACCCAAATCAACCTGGGGAACAGCTTCAATTAATCCTCGAAAGGAAATAATTGACAAATTCTTAATCAAGTACATTGCCTTGTCAATTCCACCACGCAAATAAATCCCAAGATCCCGTATAAAAATTTAAATCGACACCCAAATTGTCAATCTGGTTGCTCTCTGAAAAGTTTCTTTTCTCGTTTCCTGTTCGATTTAGGACCCGCAACTGTCGGCATCAATAGTGTGAAGATTCCGCCGGTATCGATCGTCGCCTATGGCATTCACTCATAGCTTATTAATAAAATTTTAAACAAACGTAGGTACTTGTAGGGTGAAAAGGCATCTTGACATAGCAGCATGCCCTATACGTTTAGACCATGCTAAGCAATGGGGGACCACACTGGTTCAATTCCGGGTACGTCTGTCCAAATGCAGGGTAGTAAAACTCCACAGATAATATTTCACTCTTTTCTGTATTCATTTCAACTGTTACATCTTTCTCACCCCAACCACTGCCCATCCATCCCCACATTCCTAAATGGAGGCTGAAGAGGGCCTTCCAGAGGGACTGCCCGCCCATAAGCATCAGTAGCTGGAGGGAATGAAGCATCCAAAAATTTTTTTTAAAAGGATAACTGGAGACATTAGAAAAGGTTATGATCCTAGTCTCGTTCTCGCTTAACCCGAATTTCTCCGCATGCTTCTGTATCCACGTCTCTTTAATTTCTTTTTGAAATTTGTAATCGTCCCTTTAATTTCTATTTAAATATTTACATTTTACGAAATTATCTGCTTCCATGCATTAAAGACTAGAGACCTAGAGAGTTAAATGGAACTGTAATGTATAGGGTTGTTCGGAAAGTCATTTCGTTTTTCTTTGTGGAAATGAAAGACAGTTTTCGTATAATAAACAAATACTTTATTAAATTATATATTGACCGTTCTGGTCCAACACCTTTTGCCATCTTTCTGGTAGTAGCATAATTCCACGCTCATAAAATTTTTGGTCTTTGCTGGCAAAAAACTGATCGAGGAGGTTTTTGACCTCCTCATTTGAGGTGAAGGTTTTACCGTCTAAAAAATTTTGGAGTGACCGGAACAAATAATAATCCGATGGTGCCAGGTCTGGAGAATATGGTGGGTGTAGCATTGTATCCCATTCAAGCTGTAAAAGCTTTTGGCGAGTGACCAAACTTGTGTGAGGTCTCGCGTTGTCTTGGTGAAACACTACACCTTTCCTGTTGATTAGTTCTGACCTTTTCTGTTGAAGTGCATCATTCAGTTTGTCCAGCTGATGACAGTAGACTTCCGAATTAATCGTTGTGTTATCCGGTAAAAGCTCAAAAAAAACGATTCCTTTAAAATCCCACCAAACAGACAGCATCACCTTTTTTTGGTGAATATCGGCTTTGGAAATGGTTTGAGCCGGTTCATCTTTTTTGCTCCATGACCTCTTGCGTTTGACGTTGTTGTATACAACCCATTTTTCGTCCCCAGTGATGATGCGCTTCAAAAACGGATCATTTTCGTGACGTTTGAGAAGCGAATCGCAGACGTCAATGCGGCGACACAGATTTCTCTCTGTGAGAACATGGGGAACCCATACATCGAGCTTCGAGGATAATCCCAGGCCTTTCAAGTGGTCATAAACTGTTGAATTTGATAAATTTAACCTCAATCCGATCTCACGTGTTGTTATTCGCCGGTTCACATCAACTAATGCCTTTATCGCGTCTTTATCAGCTTCAACCGGCCTTCCCGAACGTGGTGCATCTTCGACATCAAAATTGCCGGATCGAAATTTAGCGAACCAGTTCTGGCACTGGCGTACTGTCAACACACCTTCTCCATACACATCAGTCAATTTCTTTCTGGCTTGAACAGCATTTTTACCCTTTCTGTAGTAAAACAGTAAGATATGTCGAAAATGCTGCTTATCGCTCTCCATATTTAAAAGGGCACCAACCAAAAACTACTGCGTAGAATTAATTGGAATTTTTCACACACAAGCCTTGCTATATGAGCTCTCAAAGCATATAAAAATTATACGGCTTAAATGTGAAGTTGGGTGCAAAAGAATACAATTAAATCCTCTGTCGGGAAAAAACGAAATGACTTTCCGAACAACCCTATATAACATTCTTGAAAGCTGAAGGAATACATGTTCTGAATTCTATTAGCTTATCAGTAAGGAGGAAAACTTATTGCACTACGGAAACCGGCGTTATCTGTTTACGTATTTATTATCTCTGTATGCATAATTGTAATGCCGGACATGTTGGTACACGTATTTATTTCAAAATACTTTCTGTCTGTTTAACTGTAAAACATGGTAAATTTATGTTGTAACTGCAATGGCATGAGGTCAGTTCGAATAAACACTTACACGTTAGTACTAACGTATAACAGAAAATATAACGCATGTAACTTAAATTACTTATATATATATGTATATCTAGTTAATATATGTATCATGTTTGTGTGTATACAAGTGACATTTTTGTATTCCATTTAAACCAGAAATTTTATCGCGTATGCTAAATATGAACATATCATTATGATATGAGTTATATTCCTCGTTTACAACCTTCTCGCGAATACACACGGTGACATATGTACGTGCAATTTGTTACTAATAAAGGGTATCGCTAATACATCAACAGAATTTATAATTAGTAGCAATGATATCTTCGTTTACTTTCTGTAGCGATGTAACCTTCAGTTTGACCGGCGCAAAGTAGAAAAGAACAGCACTAGGCCAGAAAAGGAAGGAGACAACTCTCGGCCAAACTCTTAACCGGTGAGGAGCGTATAATCCGTACAGTACTGCACGGAAAAATTGACCATTTTATCCACTACAATTGCATTGCTCAAATGTGCTGTTATTGGTACCATTTACTACTGAAAATATCAACGAGATGTTTATTTATATTTGAAGACATATTAAAGGTTTTAACGCTTGTTTTCGACTCGCACTACTATTCATGATTGAACAAAACTTTTGGCAGGTACTGTATGAAAAGGTATGTTTACTGAACAAGAGTCGAGAGTATAATGAGCTTTTTTCTCCCTACCTACGATTTTGCCAGCGCGCATCCAAGACATTGGAAGGGGAATATCGCTAGAGAAAGTAAATGAAGTATACAAAAGAATTTTTGTAGGATTAATCCTATACATTAAAGTGAATTAATATTTACCACTACAAACAACCCCAAATTAATGGGGAAAAATTGTTAGTGCTGTCATGCTCTCGCCGGGAATCGAACCCAGGTCCCTTACTTCTCGTATATCTCTAAATGTCTTTCATGTGCCAGAAAGTGCCCTACCATCTTGTGTCTCATTTTGCTTATTGACGTCCATAGCGCCTTTTGTATAATCCTACTAGATTCAATACCTATTCTTTGATAACCTTTTCTGTCTACATATTAAAATCTACCCCAAAAATGCAAATGAAAATGAAAATGAAAAAGGAAAATTTAATATTAAAGTGATATTTACAATTTATCCCACTTGACCCGTTGTTTCGTAAGCCAAAATATTAAAAATTACAATTTGGACCCGAATTTGTAAAAATAAAATCCCAGCAGAAATAAACTTACTAGGTATTTTATGGACCATTAATTGCTTATGGCTACCTACCCATTCTACATTAACCATTTGCGAACACGTAACTGACTTTTAACTTTATTCCAGGCTCTTCTATTAATATCCTTTTGATTGCATTTGGGACTGTAGAGATATTGCATTTTTTTGAAAAACAATATAACCACACACGCACTGTCGTCCAGTAAATGTGTACCTAAATGTAGCTGATCGAAACGGTTGATAAATGTGCTCGCCAAGGAAGTTAACCGATCCAGATCGACATTTGCAGTTTGTAAATCAAACGGTCAGCGTGCAACAATCTGCGTAATCAAATTAATTGGGTTCGGGCGCATTTAATGTGCCCATAAATTTCACCACCCACTCGAAATCTCACTTTACGACATCGGATAAGAACGCGCGCAAGAAAGGAAACAGCCGCGGAGAGACAAACACGCATTCAACTGAGACGAAATAGTTACTGTTATGTACGAACGCATTTTATGTACAAATCTGCACGACATGTCATTAAATGATCATTTGATAGTGCAAGAACAGTTCGCTGGATAGGGTCAACAGTAGACGGACCAAATTTAAAAATTAACCGCTGCTACACGCAAGAGATTCAAGGCGTTCTAATCTTGCAAAATCCATTGGTTATTTGGTAAATTATATAGTAGATATTCGCGTTTAAATTAAATAATATACACTTCACGCTCCTTGTATGAATGAATTAAGTTCAACTTCTGATACTTTAAAATTATCACAAACCGCAAAGATATTTTTTTTATTTTTTAATTATTTTATCTGCCCTTGCGGCAACATACACAAATGGTTTTAAACATGAAAAGACGTACCAGTGGCTTCGATTACCTGACTAGAGAGGGGTGAAGGTAGGGTCCCTAAGTGAGTAGCCCACTACCCCTTGTGGGCCCCATGAGGTTACCCCTAGGGCAAGGAAGGAGCATATAACGCCTTGCCGCATTTGCGCATCATCAGGAATGCCGCATTTAGCCCTCGGGCTTAATTATTAATGAAATAATATAAAATTGAATGAGAAACAGATTTATCTCATCGAGCCCCCCAAAGATAGATTTAATTGTACATTTATACATGTGGTAGGTTTGCCCCTTAAGACCCATATGAAAAACCCATAACGCAATCCTCATTTTAGTATCACCACTTTTTTTGGTGGGATTTTCATGAGGAATCTATGGGGAAATCCTTATATCGGCATGTCCTTCATTAGTCACATGAGGCCCACACGCTACATGGGGCATGCCCCTTATAAACTCTAGTCCACCATAACTTATCCTCAGCCCTTGGTGCGTGGCACTTAACTCTTAACATTACTCAATAATTTTATAATGTATACTTTAATATATGAATGTATGCAACCAACTATACAGCCGAACTAGGCCCACTGTTTTCCGACGGTTTATTTCTAACTGGAATACATCAATGTTCTTAATATAAAGAAAGCATCCTGTATATTGAATAAATGCCTAAGTAAAACTTCAATCTTTTTATTTAAACATTTCAATCATCAATCAATTTTAAGCAATTAGGTATTTTCTTACAAGGACCCCAGCACATTAGCAGATAAATCGATTATTTATTGTGTACGATGATTGCTAAGTGTTTTTACTTTCAATAAACAATTGCTGTGTGCTCCCTAATATGCAGGTAGGTAACTGTACGAATTGCATCGCTAAAAATAGATTTCGTTGATGAGAGAGATAAAAGGATCAGTATATCTTGTTTACGATTTAATGCAAAATGAAGCGCTATCTACCGTTAATTTATGTGCCAGTCATGGATTCTTTTTTTTTTGTAGCTGTGCAGCTCTATTGTCGACATGTTTATGCTTGCTTGCCAACGTCGCCACTTGCCTTGACCCTCGTAATTAGCTTTACAGAATTATTGCACTTGCTAACAACTAATTGCCAATGTTACTCGAACAAAACAAAACAGAAAAGGAAACTGCCTTCAAATGTTTGTAATAATTATTGAAACAAAAAACTACATGCTGTAATTCTGTACAATTTTCTTGTTTGTAAACAAAAATTAAATTAATTGCAAAAACCCGTTCAAGTTTAGATGTACAAGCTCAATTTTATTGGCAATTGTTTTATTACATGTAAAAAATGGCGGCAATGTCTTAATACAAATTAATATTAAATGTATTACGGATTTATAACATTTATAATAGAAATAGATGAAATTTTGAAAAATTACTTTTAAATTTCCTACACAATTTGAGAACACTACTACGTGATTTAAAAATCATATAACTTTAACAGGACTTCTTAAAGCATTATTTTTCAAATGGTTTAAGTATCTCACCACTAATTTAACGACCTTAAAGAGAAATATTCTTAATCGATACATCGTTACTCTTTAAAAGATAGACTTTATTGAAAAAATATATTCCACATGTTTACCAATTATATATTTTCCCTTCTGCGACATAAAAATAAAAAATTACGTTAAAAAAATGTACAATTTATACATATGTTCGGTGAACGATTGCCTTGCTTGTATAAATAAAAAACCAAGTTTACAACATGTAGCAAAACATGCTGTATAAAATTTGCTACATGCAGCATTTGGTAAATGTGTTAGTACATGTTATATAACTTTTTATTCCTCATAAGTATATAGCAAAAATGTTATGTATATATGTCGTGTAGGTACAGTAAAACTCAGCATCCAGTATCAAAAAATATCACGGAGAGGAAATATAACTTGCTAAAGCTATGCGCGCACTGGGGGCAGTTTTGTCGTCCAACAGTTTAGTCGGTCATGTAAAGTCAATGGTAATACGCGCGCATTAACCGACACAACAGTTCACAAACTCCTCAGTTGGGTCTTGTCATAACTTGTACCCAACTGAACAGTTGGCCAACAAACCTACTGCGTAGGACAGCAACATCTGTGAGCGCACGTAACGACAGAAGAGTTGAGTTTATACTTTTGTAATTTTAAAATAACAATTATTATTACTTATTATAATAATCCGCGATGACCATCATGGATGGAGAAGAAGGTTTTACCGACAAGTTGAAAGAAAATCAGTCTTGTACGACAATGCAAAGGGATTTGCTACACTCATTCTGTGGAAATTAAAAAGCGTTTTAGGATATGTACGCAAATCATGATATATCTGATTAAACTGGTTCCGTAGTAACCGTTGGCTGGTTACTGGATGAATCTAGTATCTTTTATTCTTATGATTTTTTCGTCTCTACCAAATCCATTTTAGCATTGCCTCAGATACAGATTATTTTTCTTTTAAACAACAGTTTAGTTTGCTAATGTGTTCCCAAGCTACTCACACCGACTAAACCGTCGTTGAACAATTTAGTTGTAGTGCGTACGTAAGTACTTAAAGTACGGAAATCTTGGACACGAAAATCGAATTCGCGCTTGTCTGGTTTTTATTCAGTATTCTTATAAAGCAACAACAATAACGGTAATAGCCATATAATTGGAGTGAATATCTCCCTGTTATGTTTGCAGTAATTATATGTATTTATAACTATATAGTTAAATTTTGCAGGGAAGATAAACGTTTTCCTATTATGTATTCGCATACAAAGCAAATTGAATCGAATATTCATCGATTCGATCAGAGAGAATTATACAACAGTTAAAATTTGTTTTGTATTGGGAATGCGACTCGTTATTTTAATTGAACTGACAGTTACAAACATTTCCAGTAATCATTTTTCTGCAGCAGTGAAATTGCACAATAAGCGTGTTAATAATGTAGCAATGTAATTTGCCAAAAAGGCACAATTATACGCCTTTTTATTTTAGGATTAATACACTTGAATTAAACTGGGGATATATGTTTGCCTATAATGGAAATAGTTAAAATTCCGAGTACAAAGTATTCTATGAATACAACTAATTTAAATTTATGCAGATATACGTAAATCAAACTGTAAGCTTTGAAATATAAATTTTAATTTATGCAATCGCTAATTACTCTAAAAATTATCAATATCTGAAATGATCTCATAGCCGTTAATTAATTTCGGTCAAATCACTCAAAAATTAATAAATATAGGTACTATGTTCAAAACAGTTTTAATTGAAGGGTAATTCGTCAAATGTTGGTAACACGATTTTTTCAAAATTTTATATATAGGAACTTACTTTGCTAGAGAAATGGTGACATCTGCAATAGCGTTTTCTTCATAAACAATTGTAAAAACTCTAATTAGTGAATTAATTTCTTTAAATTAACACTACCCACTACAAATGACCTCAAATTAATGAGAAAAAATTGTTACTGCTATCATTTCCTCGCCGGGAATAGAGCTCGAGTCCCTGGTTTTACGTACCAGTACACTACTATTAAACTATCATCATCAACATCATCATAAGGTCGTCAGTCCAAATACTCTTTGGACACGCATCTCCACTCTTTCCTATCATGAGCTAAACTTCGCATTTCCCTAAAACTAGAACATCTCACATCTTTAACTATTTGCGAACAGTAATCTAACCTAGGTCTACCTCTACCCCTCCTAACTCCTGCTTCTGCCTCTAATATGTCTCTGACGAGACCTTCATGCCTGAGAAGGTGTCCTACCAACCTATCTCGCCTATTTTTTATTGACTTCCATAGAGTCCTCTGTTCTCCTATTCTTTCCAATACCTCTTCATTTCTAACCTTTTCTACCCACGA
>NW_020442465.1:1654645-1674992 GCF_000699045.2 Agrilus planipennis
GTAATCCTAAAATGTAGCATCGTACTACAGATGGCGTTTACCGCGCCATTTGTGGTATTTTCTAAAACGCGCTGTTCAGACAGCAGGTAAAATTTGGTCTGTGTTCTGTCGGGCTGCCTGCGACGCGCTGATGAGATCCAAAAAGATCGAAATCGCGATCCGCGTCTGGCAGTTTCGACAGAATACAGACCACTACGAATTATTTTCTTTGAAATTAGTCATGTTTTGTTTCTTCAGTGACAAATGGGTAGACCAACATATTTTAAATTATCAGATATATTTTGGACACTCAGTATAAAACCCTTCACGTTGTTCGTATGAGAATTGCTCATTATTTTCTGCGTCCGTTCGTGTGGCTATTATCGTAGGAACGCTAAATATTGTCTGTCGGACTGGATGGACAGTTATGTTCCGGTGAAGTTCCCTTAAAAGGTCCGTAGAGGTGTTGGTGTTGTTTATTAGAGATTTAAGTTATGTCTAAAGGAGCGAACGTTGCGGAAAGGTCAGGATCGTTGCTTACAGATGGCCATCTGAATTGCATGTCTCGTCCGCGGGAGAACTTTATATGGACAGAGAGGAGACACCATAATAAGCATAAAGAACGGAAATGGTCAAGAGGGAACCGATTCCATGAAATCAATTTTATTTTAACAATCGCTTATTTAAGTCACCATATTTATGTAGGTATATCACTCATAATATGAATTATTTATAACACCTGTCTTTAATCGACTAACTGCCATCGGATGATAAACACTGTTTATTTATTCAGTCATGGAATGTTCCCGAATACTTCCGGAAACTTCTCGTCAGTTTCCATATTGTATTGTAGTTCGTCATCCTGCCCGTGCAGATGTCAGCTATCGACAGCGCTATAAATGGTACCACCGAATCGATCGCTGCCTCAGGCATACGTTCGTAACAAATAGATAGCAATGATAATATAACACATTCACAAGAATCTGTGACAGGAACGAAGCAAAGCCTATCCCAACGAATTTAATAAGCCGAATTGAAATTCGAGCCTCGATATTCACCACTATATCAAGATATTGACATATTCAAACCCGAAAGTGCGAAACTATTTGTAGGTATATTGAAGATTCAGTTTATCTTCATAAAGTAGAAATCTTTTTCTTTAATTTAAGTTTCTATTAGCTATATTCGACTCAAGGAATCCTCTATGTTCAATTTATCTCAATGACAAAAGGTTCTGTACTGACATTAACAAACGAAAACTAAAAGAGAACAATCCTGCTTTAAGATAGTTGCTCAGTTTTGTAGGTTAAATTTGTAGAAAATGACACTAAATCTTTAAAGTACATTCCTTTCAGCAGCTGCAACATTTAAAGCTTTTTTGTTCGCATACCTTTGAATGACTAAATAAGTGTAAAAGCGCAATGAATGCCATTTGTAGAAATTTGTTACTTTTGTTGTGGAATTTAATAATGTTTAATAAGGTGTCTTCCAATTTGTCAAACTGAAACCACCACGTATTTGTCTACGTGATAGGCATGTAACTAAAAGGAAAAAAAGTTGTTGGTGATGATATAGGTACTGCTTCCATAGGTGGCGTTCACTACACTGTCTGTTCTTATTCATTGAATGCTGTTGAATGATGGCAGGCAATTGGGTCGATTTTCTGTCGCTACGTACTGATGAGAACTAAAGACTTCGATCCTTCAAGTTTCGTTAAGTTAAACGAATAGCAGTCCATTATAATGATTTCTTATGTCGCTTNTTTTGTAATTTTAAAATAATAATTAGTATTAATTATAATAACGATTCCAGATGGTCGTCATGGAAGGAGAAGCAGATTTTACCAAATAGTTGAAAAAGAAGTCAGTATTGTAGGACAAAAGTAAAAAAAATCCACTCCGACTAAACTGTCGTTGAACAATTTAGTCGTATTGCGAGCCTAGCCTAAAAATATTAAATGTAGCACGTTCTACCCTGCACAAAAATTTTCAGTCTCTCCAATCTCTCAGAGTCTTTCAAAGTCTTTCAGCGTCTCTGAGAGCGTCTCTTACAGTCTCTCAGTTATTGGCTAGATGTTTTTATGGATCTTCCACAGTCTCTGTATGAGAGACTCGATCGATAAAATTGTTAATTCAGAGATTGATGTTTCTCACAGAGATACTGAATGAATAAAACTGAAAAATTGAGAGACTCGAGTCTCTCGTAGAAAGACTGAGATCTCTGAAATATGTTAAACTTAGAAAATTTTAACCATGTATATCGAGACACCACTTATTGAGAGATTCGAGTTTCTCATTCAGAGACTGGATACGAATTGAGGATCTCTCTACGAGCGACTTGAGTCTCTCATTCAGAGACGCTAAACAGTTTTTTAACAGTCTCTCGACAGTCTCTCTTAGCGATACCGGAGAGACTCGATGAGAGATGGAGACTCGAGTCTCGCTTTCAGAGACTCTGAGAGACTGAACATTTTTATCTCGGGTACCACAAGTAATTTTTCTAACTTTTAGCAAATGCTATATAACTTTTGTATAGCAGGTTTTGTCATATAAAGTAAACCCGGCTTTAGTAGTAAGTACTTAGTAACTGCATTGCTTGGGTCGACTGTTAAAAGAACTCGAATTATCTAATCTCATCAGTCACATATCTTAAATATCAACCTGCGGTAAGCACGGTGTTATTTGAATCACATTATCTCTTGACCTTTATAAGTCAATTTTAAATTGCATAAGCAAATGGCTTTATGATTCTACGAAAGGATCATTAAAATCGATTTAATAATCACTTAAAGTTGAAGCAATGACAGCTTTCAAGTCCAAAAAAAGTTTATCAAGATTGTTTATGATGTTTATGTAAGTTGTATACGGCCCTATCTATAGATGTATTATGTTTTTCAAATTTTGTTCTGTAATTGTTCTACAACTGCGTTCCCTTTTAACCACAAGCAACAATTATGTCGTTAAACTTTGTTTTGGAGGAACATGTATATATATATAAATATAGATAAATTTCATAATTTTCCATTAGACAGATAACATTCGTTCTGCATCCTGCATAATTTTTGGATTTGGACTAACAACCCAATAAAATATTTCACTTAAGGGTAATAATGTTTTATATGTCAAATGTACAGGTCAGTCCCCACATTCGTCTTTAAGTGATGACAAGTTAATGAGATATTTGAGACTGATCCAGACGAACAAAATGGAACCATGCATTAGGTAACGATATTTGACCATTTTGATTAAAGAAAACCGACGAAGAATTCGTTTTTATTAAATGAATTTATAAATTATTTGGAATGAAATTGTCGCTTTCTTTTGAAAAGAACGAGTCATCTGCAACATAGGTCAAATAGTGTTCTAAAGCGAAGGCATGACTTTACATACAGATTATTGGTAGGATTCTGACAGAAAGTAAAATAGCAGACATTAGAATTTGAACATAAGACATGAGACTAACTCGTTGCGAAGGATTTGAAGTGAATGTTTATCTGCTTCATGTACATTTTCTTTCACAAGTAATACATACATTTGAACAAAAAAATCGAGAAATTCCTATCAGTTGCTATTTATGTGAAGCATGAATTAATTTATATTGAGTTTTATTGTTACCAAGCTTATATTCTATTGTAGATAGATGGTACAGGCATCTATATGCATCTAACCTTTAGCAAAAGGAGAAGAGGTCTGTGTTAAGTTGCGTTACCATCGATCCGGTCACGGAATCCATCTCGTTGGCATTTTAATGCCACCCAGTTAAGGTCGTGCAACAAATAATAACACCATGGCAACAATATCAGAGTCGCCGTTCGTCTGTCCGTCTGTTCGTCGTCGTTTTCTTTCACGTCTGCAGAACAGCAGCATTTCCTATAGTATTAAATAGATGCCTACGAACCTGTATTGCGCCACTCCCTGATGGCAAAACTATAGGTATTCCGCGTATGACACCTTCCCTTCGCCGCATTCCTAGTGTCCTCTCATAACAACCTAACCGACTGCTCAACCGAGGTGACGTTCTTTTTTTTATTTGTTTAATCGATTACGTCATCTGTTCTTTCGAATGGAAACATATCAAACGATGACAATGTTAGTCCAGGCTGTGGCGGAAAAATGCTGTTCATCGAGGATTTTTTGGGACCTTCACCACGTTGCAAGGAGCAATCAAGAAATTTCATCCGGGCAAAGGTCGATTCTGGTGCACCACTCCCCCAGTGACCGAAATATATAAAACCGAAAAAGAAGGATCACTCTGAGTGATGGATCATTTTAGAAAACATCGATGAGCATTGCCTACCACTAGGTGTTAGAAGTCGTTTTCAAACAAGGATATCTCCTTGTACTGCTTTTTCAAATGTAGGTTAGGTCCAAAAGTTCCCTGAATTGACACGCAGGTTGATAGGCGTTTTTTTCCACAATTTTTCAAGAAGTTATCGAAAATAGATGAAAATCAAAAATAAGGTCTTTTAAAAAGAATCTCCTGAGCTACAAAAAAAACAGCAATTTATGGCAGATTTGTAGTTAACTTTTTGGGTCCTATAGATACCCAAAGGGGCCAACAAAATTATATTTGTTTTCGCAAATGTTTTGTTCGTTCACCTATTACAGGCTTCTAAAATTGGATATCGACTTGAAATTCGTACATATTTTCATCTCGTTAATAAGTACAGAAAAAGTTTTCAGATTAAGGTTATTGTCAACCGTTTAAAATACAATTTCGATATATTTTCAGCTAATCGTCAGATAGCATTGAAACGTAGCCAATTGTTTTCTATTTCACTCTATATTAGTTACGAAAATGTTTCACAATGAATTCACCTGATTCTGATATTGACTAATTACACGACATAGTAGTACAAGGGAAAATAATTTATGTTAGTTTATAACTACTTCCGCAGTTTTTCGCAGTAATTGGAATTTAATAACTACAAATTCACCGGCATGTTAAGAAGGTCAATTTGAAGCAAAGAGGTATACTTAGAATTGCTGCTAGTCTAACTATGTATAAATCTTGATACCTGATGCGGTATTTACGTGCCTTTTTGGTCGATGCTCGACATTTTTTAATCACTGTGACCCACAAAGGAGTTAATCACGTACTTGACACACTACCTCACTGAATGTGTACTTGTATCTGCATTATAAGCACTGTAAGAACAAGAAATCAGCGGTAACCTGCTAACAAGAAATCTGCTATTCTACGACAACAAAAAAAAAATGTGTTTTCCAAACTGTATCAATTTATCAAAACTTGGAATGCCATTCAATAAATGTCTCCTACCTGCTCGTAAATTAATTCATCTAACTCTGTTTTAAGTTTTGCTTTTCTAAAGGAAATAGGGTTTGGTTTTCAGAATGCGAAGAACAGGGTTAATATTACACGCAGTTTCTGTAAACTGATGCTGTCTTGATTCGGATCTAAAGGGTGTCGTCGGTGGACTGTCCACATCCAGCATCACTGAAGAAGCTCGCCACTAGTTCTAGCGAAACGTTATTAGGAAGTACAGTAAAAGTTCCTTATTTACAATTTCCTTATTCGCGGGTGAAAAAATTGCAACCCAGTTCTTATAATGGCGGCTAAAAATTTCATGATTCGCGGATAGAATCGGTAAACAGAAAAAGATTCCGTGTCATGTATTAAGGGGATTCACCGCAATAGATCGCTCGCGCCTAGTGTGAATTTTTCAGAAAACCTAGGNTATTGTGTATGTATATGACCTCATTCATAAATACAAATGTATCGGTTATGATCCATCCAGTTAATTAGGCAATATCTGTTCAACTAATTAGTTCTTTAATTAAAAATATCTACGCAGTTTTAAAGAAAAAAAACAGATAGAAGTTCGTATCTTTATATGTACCTATGTACTTACAAGCTTTTTTACAAATCGTGGAAGTTCATTGCCTGAAACAGCTTTCTCACATTAAGATGTAAGTATTTATTCCTTGTAGACATCTGTCGTGGTTTCAAACCTACTTAGAATAGTAGGCTTGTTATGCAAGCAACATAAACAATGTCACGTACCTATTGATTGAGTATGACGGATAAAGATGATGAATTGACTATTAAATTCAGAAACAATCTATTGTTGTTACAGACAAAATATATTTAAGACAAGCATTTACAGGTAAATAAAACTTAAAACTTTCTTTTTCTTGTTTTGACTGATTTTAGGTTGGGGTTACCTACTTAGGCTAGATTTATTGTAGTTTTTAGTAAACCATTGAAAAACAATTGAAAAGCAGCTTAGGCATAATGGTACCACAAGATTTCCAAGGGGATGAGACACAAATACACATTTATGCAGCGTCAAATCGCTTTAAACAAAAATAGAATTTAAACATTGGCAGACTACCGCCATCTAGTTGATATATGTTGCAACTAAAGTATTTGTATTCTAAATAGCGATACAGTGGCAGTATTTGGATATGTGGTAAATTTCTAACCAAGAATTAATCTTATAAACAAAATCATGTCTGTATGACGCTAGGGATGAAGGAAAAGAACAAAATATGAAAATACCGTGGGCTAGAAATAAGGAGGTATAATAAAAAGAAGGAGACGACAGACGATACTATGAAAATCAATAAAGAAAAGAAGAGATAGGCATTTTCTAAGGCAAAAACAGAGACTTACTAGTAATTGAAATAGGAAGAACCGAGGATGATCTACACTAGATTAGTATTAGAAAATAGCTAGGGATGTGGGATATTCTAGTTTCTTAGAAAGGCTCAGAACAGTAACAAGTTGAGGTGCGAGTCTAATCAATCTTTGGACTGACAATACCATGAAAATGATGGATTTATTGGAAGTTTCAAATAAATATTTTTTGAAAATATTTTCGTTTAGTTTTGTGATATGAGGATACGAATTTACATGTACCCAATAAAAAAGGTATCGAATCAACTTTGTCTTTTCGATTCACTTTCTCCGCGAAGTACATTGTACAAATAAATAGCAGGTGCATTGGAGAGGACAGGGTCGGGCTCTGCTCTTTCTCCAACTTGTTGAAACGACAACAAACGACAACAACAAGAAGAAAATCGCTTCAGGGCACAATTTTGACACACTTACCCCGTTATCCGACTTTCGGTGATGATGCACTACGTTTATTTATGTTTGTATATAGGTAATACGAGAGCGGTGAAAGTTTTCTTTTTTAATGTTCGCGAAACGACGATGACGACAGAGTGGTAAGAGAGTAAAAAGGGTTTTTATGGAAATAATTCGGTTAAACAAGGCGTCATGTCACTTTCGATAATCATTCCTTAATAACGCTTGATGTAGTCAGTATCGAAACGAGGAGTATCCTTGAATAGGGACGCTTTTAAATTTCATATCTAATTTTCTAGCCAGTTTTATGCTAGTTTTGTTGAAAATTTTCAAAATATACAATAATTTACCCTTTACACATTGACTTCAACATATCAAGGTAAGTTAAACAACAAATATACACTACATGTTCTTCTTTTTTCCGAATTTAAACCTGTAGTATTTATCTAACACCTCCGAGTTATCACGTAGCAAAAATAGATTGTGAAAAAATTTTATTTCATTTCATTCATTCATTATAGTGGGTAAAAAATTGAAACATTAATATTTAATATTAACCACTATTATATGTCAAAGTGTTTCAAATATATAGTAAAAATAGATTAATTGTGAATACTGTAATGTAAAACACATAGGATACGGTGGCCAAGCTTAAAAGATATGAATCAAAGAACATAAATAGAGGACAGAAGTAATTTTTGTCGAAAAACATAAGTTTCAAGGGTTTTTACTGTAATTTACAATTATTTCACCACGCTGTAAGTTGACCAGGTGAATATTTAAATGCGCTTTTGCCATTAAAATATGGGTCAGTCGCATTTATTGTACATATTATTATCACCACTTTGTTAACAAAACATTTACACTCATGTGTTCCTATAAGACCTACATTTCGTGAATGAATATTCCTAATTCTAGTTACCTACTTAGTATATATTTTCTTCTATTTGACATATTATACCTAGAGATAGAGAGGGGGAAGGGAAAAGCGGATGAGAGGGGTGAAGATCGGTTTGTTTAGTTTTGCTTTTTTTATCTTCTCTGTGGTGGAAACTTTTCCAGCATTGTGTAATTTGCATTTTAAATTCAAACAGCTAACCGCAGCAGCAGGTTCTCGTTAACGTTATTTACTTTCTATTTTTAAATGAATTGTTTTAACTGAGAGGATAAGAACGTCAAGACTAAACGAGCAATCTTTCATGTCTAGTAAATTGTACATGATGCACCAATTAATTAGACCGATATAATGAATCCGATCCAAGAGGCTTACTATCCTCAACGTAATACCTCATTAAATAGTTTGAACGGAGATCTCGAGTTGAATAACCACTACTGAAGGATTGTTGTCCTAATTGCTTTTTTGCGCTGAGTGAGCTATTCGTTGAGGAAGATGTAAATAATAGAACCGTAAAAGACGGGAAAGCGAAATACAGTCATCCCTTCTAAGTATATTACTGTTTTTAAACCCACCCTAACAAGCCCTAAAATCTCATAAAGCGATATCAGACAATATAAGTACCTCCTTCGTTTGTGTTGTCTTTTCCTACCGTAACCATATGACCCTAACGTAACCTCTATTTTTGCTTTTTTCCATAATAGTATGATATCGAGTGATGCACATAAAATTTATAATCGTAATAGTTTCGCTCGATTATCGCTGCCGTTATTTTTTACCTGAAGAAAACTCATTGGAATCCGAATTAAGGAGACGATTTATGATGTCAACCCCGCACTAAAATCTCGAGTTACGGAAATGAAGAAACTCCAGTTAAAGATATTTTTTAATTACTAACAGTCGTTAATATGAAATAAATATTAATGTGAAACTTCGTTTTCAATTTTCTATCCACTACAAACTACCTCAAGTTAATGACGGAATTTTTTTTGTTGCTGTTGTCACACCCCCGCCGGGAATCGAACCCGGGACCTTTGGCTTTACGCACCACTGCTCTGACCATTAGGCTACGAGAGAGGACAACAGCAACCACGACAAACCGAGCCTACAGGGTTACAGATCCGTCGATTTTTTACTAATTTAATAAAATATACTAAATGTATGAAACACTATGATATTTTTTAATTATTAATAGTGGTTAATACGAAATATTAATGTGAAAATTCATTCATCTGTAGTAGCTTAGTAGTCAGAGTAGTGGTGCGTAAAGCCAAAGGTTCCGGGTTCGATTCCCAGCGGGGGTGACAACAGCAACAAAAATTTTCCCTCATTAACTGGAGGTAGTTTGAAGTGAAAGAAAACTGAAAATGAATAAATAATTTGGAATAAATGTAAAACGATAAGAATGTGAAGGGAATAACAACAAAATGGTTCCAGTTAGAAAAGATCTCCCGTTGTAGAGTTAAGCAGGATTATTTATCTTTGACGTAATTTTACAAAAAGTTAATGCTTGTGACGCTTCCTCTCGGTACCGTCGATGTTGTTAAACTGCATCGTTGGCCGAGTTATAATAAAAAGCGACTCGAATTGTGCTCTTAATTGAAATGCATCCAGAGATTAGTTTGCGGCGAGAGTGAAATCTGTGGTCTCTGACCTACTGAAGCTGAAAGCTGAAATTCCGCTTCTCTGTTGGTTTCGGTTTCAATAAAGGACCTCGGTTAACATGTTTATACGAATGCATTATATATACAGACGACGTAAAGTTCCTACTTTGACCTGAGATCTACACGTTTATGATATCTATATAAATATGCATAAATTTATAACCAATAAAAAAATCGAAAAGTTGTATTTCCTAATTTAGCATTCGAAATAAAATATAAATTACTTATTATTCTTGTTTAAACATGAAATTAACTAGGCCTGTGACGACATCTCCGACGTACGTTTATAGTGACGTAGCATCATTGACTATATCGTTTCTATACTAACTACAACGAGTATGTGCTCTTCCATAATCTACAGCTTTTTAGATAAAATTTAATCATACATGTTTGTATCTTACGATTTTAGTAGCCACAAAGTAACAGCCTTTATTTATAAAATTGGAGAATGATCATTTGCAAAAAGTTAACATTATAGGTCACACACAAATAGTCGAAGAGGAAATAAAGAACGAAAATTAGGCTAAGCCTTCGAGTTTTTGTGCAGTTTTCTGCATTCAATTTGTGAGACCGTTTATAAACTTTGTGACCTAAGAGATAAATTTATCTTCAAAAATGCATAGGAAAAATGCAATCTTAGTTGCTATAAAAAAAAGATTACAACTCGGTCAATAATAATGATAGAAATAAGTCCTATTTTGTTATTAGGGGGTTTTGAGGCTTGCTGTCCACGAATATGAAGTCGGAGATGTCCCCTCCCCCAGGTATCTGGTGCCCAAGGCGTCGTCATACACGTCGTCTCCAGAATTTATGTTTCAAATTCATTAAAAATCAATTGAAATTAATTACTCGGGGATTTTGAAGGTCGCCGAACACGAATATATAAATCGACGATGGTTTAGTGAAGGTTTAGATAAAAGTTGCTAAGAAAAGGAAATTTAAAAAAAAATTATTTAAAGCATTATCTTTGGAAAAACTTCATAAATAACATTTATTAAATAATCGAACATCGGGCCCAAGGCACTTTCGCGGCTATTCGTGTTCAGCCCCGAGTGAATATTTTTAATTGATTCTAAATGAATGTAATATATAACGATGTGTATAATGGTTGTTCTGAGCTCCATGTACCTCAAACTATCGACAACTGCATATTTGTGTTCAGAGACCCTCAAAACCACCGAGCATGGACTTATTTCTATCATTACTGACCAAGTTTTTTATATGAACTTTGTAATACACTTATAAAAACTGCATTGATCGATGCATTTTTGATGATGAATTAATTTCTTATGTTTACTTAGTTTATAGACGATCTCACGAAAATTTTAAATTTTTAATATTAAGTTAATATCTGTGTACAAGCAGTAACACTTTAAAAGTCTGAAGATGGTTGAATAAACCGAAACGTAAAAAAAACAATATACAGTGTAAACTATATATAACGACACTTAAGGGACTGAACATTTTTCGGCGTTATAAAGAGTGGTCGTTAAATGGAGAGAAATAAAAGATATTTTACTATTCTATAATAATATGCATTTACCAATATAGTACACATTTTGCACACGAACATTATTNATTTTTACATGCTTTTCTCGTTGAATAAATACTAAATCTTTAGTTTTATATTTATAAACAGTAGGTACCTAGTCCTACCTCTAACAATACAGGCCTGTTTCTGAGTAAGGATTACGTCTTGAATAAATTATCTTTTTTTATTTTCATCTGTACTTACATTCTTCTCGTTCTGTTATTAACTGTGGTATGATCCAGGAGTAGAGGAATCTTTAGTTTATCGATATATCAATAATTTGAATCAAGTTCATTTATTTGATACGTTTATATGTCATGTCTCCCCATGAGGTTGCTGTATGTTACAGACAGTATGATTGTACAGTGCAATGCAACGAATATGTACAACAAAATAATTGAGTGAAAATTGTAGTGTCCTGTCGCGACCTTAATTTTAATTTGTTTTTTTAGAAAAATAAGAAAGCCTTATGTATTCAAACTTATCCGATATTTGATTTTGAGTAAATCGATCTTTGCGAATAGTATGCCAAGTTTTTAATTTTGGTCACCGGTAATTACAGAATTCATTGATGATTTATTTTTATTTATGATTTCTATACATTCGCTATAAAAAAAATTAAATAAATGTGATTTTGTCGGGGGTAAGGGCACTGAGATGAGAGAAAATTGGGTTAGTTACTGTACAAAATCGTACATATCAATATCGTGTATAGATAATCCATTATGCATTTGCATAGCTTTATATGCCTTTGTTGTTCCCTTTTATCGACTTTTATTTTTGCTGTCAATTAACGAGTTGCTTTCTGTTTCGTTCTTGTCAGTTACAATTATACGTCAAATGATCGGTACTTAAGAACGTCAGTTGTTCGATCTGAAAAGCGGCCATTTAAACGACTTTATGCCTTTTATTGTTACTTTAAGTCGTTCTACTAAACATATATATTGCGCCGACATTCCTACGACCGATCAATAATAATTTTCTTAAGGCTTAAGTCTCTTTTATTAGGGCATTTAACTATTTGTTAGTTACAGTTAGGCTAACAATGTGTGTATAAGTAAGTTTTATCTAATATGGAATAATTAATTGTTAATTAATTGGAATTCTCACTGTGAGTCACTGTTTCGCCTTTCTTTCGCGTACAGTTTAATTACTTTTGTGAAATATTCGTGAATGCTTCCGGAACCTTCCCGTATGTTCCATATTGCCTTCAAGCTTGTTCGTTATATATTTTACGATCGCAGCTGTCAACTTTCCATATCGTCACCAACGGTGCGCCACACCATATCGATCGCAGCCTACGGCATTCACTTCTTAGAATGACACTCGAGCACCAGTGATTTCGTACGTACTATAAGAGAACGTCAGATACTGTAAACTAAAAGCAGCTTCTCTAAATTTATCGAAATTTAGAAGGATTTAACAACTTTTAAATGCTATCGGCTGTCGTTACTGTCCACTGATTATGGTTAGTTCGCGTCTCGGCCAATAGGGGCCGCGATGCACGGTGATATGTCAATTTTTTTTACGTTTTGTTTTTCCGCAGTTCTTATGAACAAATCGCCGCAGTAAATGGGTAATGATTAAAACAGGAAAGTGTAAGTGCCGACTATAAAAAGTTGGCCCATTAGAATAGCAATCCTTGAACAAACGATTTCCTGGGAAGGCGCACAGGCTTATTAAAAAAATTGTTGGCGAAGTATTAGGTGCCCGGTGAAATGGCTTGAGAGTAGACTGACTGTGTTATAGGTGCCTAGCTCTCGGTACTTCCCCATAAAATTGTCGATGGAATTTGCGGTAAAGTCGCAGTGGGAACGATGATGGTATGTTTTAGTGTCGTAAATAAACATAACGAAGGTCGATTTTCCTCCGGAGTGCTTTTTCCATAAAACCGATTTCGCGATCGTAAATTCGTTAACGTTATTATACAGGCTGCAATTAGTTTTAAACATGCTTTATGATCTCGATTACACGCGGCATTGTTAACGCTCGTTACATAACCGATGAGCATTATTGAGCTAATGATTTTAGTCCGGTATCTACTCTACAACACAACTTTGTCTCGGGACTGTTAGGATTTACAGTTCGGTATTAGGCTTGTAGAAATCAAAGATGCAAAGAAATGTTATGGAATTCATTGCTCTATCCCATTTCAGAACCTGAAAGAGTTTAACTCAGTATTTTTCAGCCAGTTATATCGTATTGAAGTGAAACTTCTTTATCGATGGTAGGAAGGAAATTTACTATGGTATAAAACCGAAAATTGTAACGTCACGCGTCACAGCATCACGCGCCACGTGTGACTCCTCGTGGATATGTCCAAAAAGAGTCATTTTAACAGGTCTCAGAAGCTAATCTATTAGTAGCAACCAACAATCCGAAAATTGCCATTTGGACAAATTGCTAGGAGATAGCGCATACGCTTGTTTGTTTTTTTTTTTTTTGATTTGTAATTCCTCTGTATTTTTCTGGTGTTTAGTAATTATATAATGCAATAGTTTAAGCCTTTTTTTTAAAAATACTACACGAGTGTGTTTATGTGCGATCGGGCACACGTGTGCGTGAAAGGCTTATCGATTTGCCGACTAGCCGCGGGCGCCTTTCTTCATGTGCGTCGTATTTGTAAATGTGTGTACGATACCTGCGTTCTGGGAAAGCAGTTAAACAGTTCGAAAAAAAAATAAACTATCCGGACGTTTCCATAAGGTTCTCGAAAGAAAACAAAATATTATTTAAAGGAAGAGACGTGAATCCAGAAATTAATTGACAGTGATAGCAGTGAAATAAATAGCGCAGTGAATAGTGATATATCAACAGTAGTGTAAATAAATAGAATAATTCATAACCTTAGTACTTAATAATTTAATAGTGTTTTTAAATTCTTTAAAAATTAGTGTAAATAAATAGTTTTTGTCTTTATCAGTCTTAGAAGTTAATTTTGTTAAACCCACGAGTATTACACTACTATAATATACAATCTAAAGAGGTTTCACTTCTTACGCGTGTACACTAATACACGCTCGCCCCTTTTTTTATTTAATGAATATTTAAAGTACGATTAACACCGAGGGCGCTCCAAATATGTGACCTCACACATGTACGGAATACGGCGGTCGACTTGAAAAGGATCCAAAACAGGAAAATGAATGAAAACAGAAAAGTTAACAATTATTTGGATTCAAACATCAATTTAAAATAGTCTCACTAGTATTGTAATAAAAAAATTTATCTCTAAGATATTATTTTGTGTCTGGGTAAGCATCTTAAATACTCCCACATAGATTACGTTCTATGCGAATGTCTATCAGTTTTCAACATGACATCCTCGATGCCACGCCTGCAACATTATTGAAACTTTTAGAATGCCGTAGCTTCGCTACATCCAGCCAAAGCTCTTGGAATTTATCGTAAACAATGTTGACCTATGCCCTAAAATTAAATGCGGATTGGTTAACTTATTGCGAAACTCTGGCTGATTGTAATTCATGCTGAATTCCACTGGGCGATTTAAAACATCCATTCGCGGCAGGCTAACAAACAAAAAGTGACGTACACGTTCAAGAAATTGTACAATTAAATATCTTTCAAGAAATATATCGTAGAAACGAGGAGGTATTAGATTATAAAAAGTAGGAGAACAGAAGAGGTCATGAAAGTCAATAAGAAATAGGCCAAATAGGTTAGGTTAGGTTAGGATAAGTGATAGGTCAGATAGGTTTGTAGGATTCAATGTCCTTACAGGATTTCGTGATAAAAAATAAGGCGAAAACAACTCGAGGTATATAGTTAGGTAAGTGGTACCGTTTTTCGGGATTTGTCTCAGTCGACGACGAATGCCGCCATACTTGCAGGGTCTCAATCCAGTGGATTGCTGTGTATCAAAAGGATTTGTGCTAAGCCCTGCAAAAATTCAATGTGTCTAGAATAATCGCAGTAACTCGTCGAGAATGCAATTGATTATAGCTGGGGGAATTGTGGCACACCAACGAAAACTTCAAGAAGCGCGAGCGATTACAGGTGTAAATCAACGTGAAGGGTGGCCACATGGAAGAATTTGTTAGTACAGGTGTAATTTATTGTTGTTAAATGTTCATTATTACATGTTTTATGTTATAATAATGATATATAATGAAATATGATTTTCACATCATTTTTAGTAATGTTCTAGTTAAATGTCATCACGTTTTTTGTATCCATTCAGTGAATATCTACAGCATTTATTGATTAAAAAAATGAATTATTTTTCATCTGTTTAATGTAATAGCAGTTGTTCAGAGTTTCTTTTGATTGTAAATAGCACCTGCAAATTGGAAAACTGTTTTTAAGTGAGACTGCCATGTGATTTATATTCGAGTCATAAAACTCTTTGTCAAACCAAAAGGCGTTAATGACAAATATAAGTTGCATGTCGAGCAGGTGAAGAAACGCATCAATGATTTTCACTTGTTTATAGTTTACACAATACCTGTATAAGAGAGACGTCCGTATAAACTTGATAAGTATTAGAAAATAGAATAGAAAGTATTTTACACACAGTGACAGATCATGTGACAATGAGTGCGCGCGTTGTTGTATGAATTATTTAAAATTATTCGGATTATTACCTACTTCTTTCTACTGGAAAATATAAATATTAAAAACGCATTTTTTGACAATTTTTATATGAAATTATCTTTCAAGTAATAGTATCATGTTATTAAAGTATCTACTATTTCAACTGAATAAACGAAATAAAACGATAAGCACCTAAAATATAATATGAAACCACCAAAAATATCGATAAAGTTTTCGGGAAAGATTTTAATGAGTATTAATATTAATTTTTAATTAATTGGGTAGTTACTGCTAAACAGGTATGCCCTATCGTATATGTATCTGCCATTACATTGACTTTTATTTATTATCCTACCTAACCACTGTCTCCTGTGAAACACTTTGCACTTTTCTTGTGATGCCTAATCGTCTGTTCGCCAGTAAAATTAATGTGAACCAGTTCCTTATCACAACTCATCCCATTTGCTCCCATTATCTAACATTTAGTGCAATTAAACATGCTCGCATTAAAACCACTTTATGAAAGTGGTAATCTGTGTCTAGCAGGTTTTACTGTTGCCAATTTTTGTAACGACTGCAGGATAAAAACCATAAACACAACTCAGAAAAGCTCTTCCTTTGTTTTCTAGGATATCTCAAGCGCTTCCTTTTTCTAGTGCGACAAAAAAACAAAAGAAAAGTCGCTACAAATGCATGAATACACTGTAAACTGTAATATACAAAGTGTTGTTGAAGTAAAAGTCTCCTCTGAAATATTATTTATTAAGTAACGTATGTTCGGTTTTGATGGTATGGTTTTTATCAATCAAAAAAGTCTATTATTTTTGTTATCGTTACAATCATCTAGAACAAACACATCGAAAGGCGACAGAAAGGTACGCCTTTGATTTTAGGGACTATGTTTTTAGAACGAGAAGTAAAACTTTCTTGTGCTCATGCGCGATTACTACAACCCGTTCTGAAAACATACTACATACTTCCTTTTACATAAACCAGTTTGGACCTCTGTAGATAATTTTTACAATAACTTCAATTAAAATACCTTGGAACATGGGTTTGGTACAGATGGAATTAAATGGTACATGCTGATACAATTAATAGAAAAGTAATAAACTGACAATAATCTTTATAGTTTAAAAGAGGGAATAGATAAGTAATTTAGAATACGATTTTATCTTTTGTTTACAGTATAAAATAACCTTACCCAATCTAAGCCCATACATCAAATAATTTAAAAATATTCGAGTATTAAGGGATTTAAAAGAATTGCAAAACATTTCAAATAATTTTAAGGCGCCTACCAGTAAGTAGTAAATATTTATAAAATTGAAAAAAACAACTGGAAGCAGGCACATCTACAACCGGACGTTTCTATTACCGCCATTTCCGTTAAGCCAACTTAGATCAATTTCCTACTACCTACGTGAGATATATCGTAATGCATACACATGTAAATATCGATGAGGGCGATGAGCACGCGCTAAAACATTATTCAAATGTACTAATTGCTCCTAACTAAAGAAAGTAACTTGCTTTCGATAAACATTTATAGAGAGACCCGTAGAAAGGAAGCGTGCGAGAAGGAGAGAGGGAAAGAGATAGAAAGAGATGACTTCACATTGCTTGTAAAATGCAAATAAGGAATGAAAGTAAATAGGGCTCAAAAGGATTTTAAAATGAAAGAGAATGCCACTCAGCAGGTGTAAATTCCACACCTGACAACATAACGCAAACTTGCTGGCATGCAGTACAGAACGCAATTGAATTAATATTTATACGTAGATATTGCTTTGGTTACAACTGGATATGGACGAGGTACCAGGGTACAGGATAATGACGCCACTCACGCGGCAGTACCGGGTAATTTTACCAGAGAAAAAAGAAAGAGTAACTTCAAGAATAATAATTAAATAAGTATAACAAGAATGTTAAAAGTTTATGATTGGAGTGCGGCGCTGTACGGGTGCGAAACATTGACGGTGGGCGTCACGGAAAAGAAAAGGTTAGAAGCTTTCGAAATGTGGTGTTACAGGCGAATCATGAGGATACCGTGAATAGAGAAGGTTAGAAATGGAGAGGTTTATAGGAGAACGAAGAAAGTCAATAACAAATAGGAGAGATAGGTTGGTAGGACACCTTCTCAGGCATGAAGGTCTAGGCAGAGACATATTAGAGGCAGAAACAGGAGCTAAGAGGGGTGGAAATAGTTTAGATTACTGTTAGCAAATAGTTAAGTATGTGGGATGTTCTAGTTTTAAGGAAATGCGAAGATTAAGGAAGAAGTGGAGGTGTGTGTCCAACCAGTCTTAGGACTGACGACCTTATGACGATGATGATGAGGCGAATGATGAGAATACCGTGAATAGATAAGGTTAGAAATAAAGGGGTTTTAGAAAAAATGGAGAAAAAAGGACTGCAAGTCAATAAGAAAAACGAGAGATAGATTGGTAGGACACCTTCTCAGGCATGAAGGTCTAGTTAAAGACATGTTAGAAGCAGAAACAGTAGTTAAAATGAGTAGAATTAGACCTACATTAGATTACTGTTCACAAATAGTTAAGGGTGTGACATGTTTTAGTTCTAAGGAAATTCGACGATTAGCTCAGGATAGAAAAGAGGTGCGTGTCCAAACAGTCTTAACCTTATGATGATGAAGTATAACACAAAAAACTTTCCTAATGAAATTGTTAATTAGGATTGTATTAAGATAAGTCGTTTGTCCTTATTGCTATTATNTTCTCAATAAATTGATTTTATTCTGATACATATTGGTTTTATTTTGAAACCGTATAACGTATCCCTTATGAGTCCATACTAATTACCATTCCATATCCACGGTTTTTATATTCGCAGCATATTTATGGAACGTATACCCCGCGAATAAAGAGCTTTTACTGTAACTACAACCGACGACGGCCAAAAGGACCCAAATAAAGACAGCATCAGTTCATCTACTGGCCATGAAAGTGAAAGCCTTTATCAATTTAGCTTCTGTAAAATCTCCAAAAATTAAAACAGTTAAAATTTTTGATCAGCCTAAATGTGTAAATAGAATGAGTTTATTCAAGGTTTCTTACACGATAGAATATTGCTTCTATGGGCAAGTGAACCACTAGTAAATGTTTATAATGGTGAAAATGTGTATGTCAATTAATTCAAATGCACCCATTGATATGTATGTATGTCCCTATATAATTTGCTCGCAGTTGCATTGTTGTCGGGCCTACGTTGCTATAGAAATGTCCACTGTTTAGCATAAAATGTAGGTGCTGTCGAGCACTGTTACCGATAATTGTTCTTTTTGTTGGGGCGAACATGTTAATGAACCATAAGCAAATGTGTGTGGTACACGGATCCTGTATCATATACTATTCTGTTAACAGAAAGTTGATATTCACGCATACAAACACTGTACTAACCCGGTGTTTGAAAGACTGGGAGTCGGTATTATTAAATGTACTTAACACCAGCGCAAGCCACGCTTACTATCATAAGTCATCGTAAAATCACAAAATGGCGCAGCATCGGCACCATCTAATAAAATTTAGCACAATTTTCAAGAAGCGCAAATGGATCAGTGCTATCAATACTCGACTGCCATGTAGACAGGTGCGGGATCCATTTTCGTCCGATGCTACACTTTTTTTCTTTTTAATTTATGTTTGTTAGCTTACTGATATTTTTTTTTTTTTTGAAATACGACTAGGGTAAGGTTCGAAGAATGTTTTCATTTAGTTCGTTATGAAATAGATTAAGTTCTTGACCTTCTTAGAGGATATACCTCTGGTTTATTTTGGATTAACTTTACCTTAATCTTCTATTCTTTTCAAATTCCTAGCTTGATAAAAATAAATATTATTGAGGTTAAGAAATGTGATTCACCTTTTCGTTCATTTAGAGTAAATGCTGTCGTACGCTGATTGTTCAATTTTTCGTGGATGCGATGGTACTTATGGTACGAAGAATATAAGGTGTGAACAATGTACTTACGACTCGCTCTCGACCGCTCCAAAATAGAAAAGGAGTTAGAAGAATGCGCGAAGGTTTCGTTAATTACTTCCTGTTAGCAACTGATACCCTTGACGGTAAGTCTTTCTGACATACCTACAGTTGTCAAACTTTTCTTTAGCAAAAGGAAACGAGTTTCTCATACTTTAAATATTTCCTTAGACAATGGAATGAACTAAGTGCATACTTATTGTATTCAAATTTTTAAAACGATTTTTCGACTCCTGACAATCATATGGGCTGTTTCTTTTGATTTTAACAAAGCACTGATTTCAGTTTTTCAGAAATTAGTCATAGAAAATACCACAAATGGCGCGGTGAACCCCATCTGTAGTACGATGCTACATTTTAGGATTACGTATGCTCCAACAAGGTCCATTTAAATATATAGATATCTACTTGCTGAAACGAATCCCGGCGTAGCTAAACCTCAAAGTGATAGGCACGTTACCATAATCGAATAAAATGTAGCATCGTACTACAGATGGCGTTTACCGCGCCATTTGTGGTATTTTCTAAAACGCGCTGTTCAGACAGCAGGTAAAAGTTGGTCTGTGTTCTGTCGGGCTGCCTGCGACGCGCTGATGAGATCCAAAAAGATCGAAATCGCGATCCGCGTCTGGCAGTTTCGACAGAATACAGACCACTTCGAATTATTTTTAT
>NW_020442465.1:1684337-1708581 GCF_000699045.2 Agrilus planipennis
TCGTTAAATGGAGAGAAATAAAAGATATTATTTTACTATTCTATAATAATATGCATTTACCAATATAGTACACATTTTGCACACGAACATTATTATTCATACATTGCGTATAGCCTGTTATCTTCGTCTGATGTTTTTTGCTGCTCCAATATTTTAATTGTATTTTGTTACGTATCTTACTCATATCTTGAGATACTGCTGGATCAACTTGATTATATAAAAAGTATTTTTTTAATAGTTTCGCTGCATCAAGTGGTTGTTTGATGCTTGGTACACGTACACAGCTGCAGTTCTTATCTATTTCGGCAACTTAGAAAGTACTGTTCAGTGATTTATAATGCCGCATTGTTGTCGTTAAATAGAGTGAGCGTGACGCTATATATAGTGTATATTGTATGGAAAACAATGTAAACCAACCAAAGTCAAGCAATTTCAACCTTTTAAACAGTTTGTCGTTAAATCGAGTGACGTTATAAAGAGTATACACTGTAATTCTTAATATCTACTTTTACATTGAATTCGGCGGTACATCACAGGTTACATACCTTTATATGACATTCGCAAGGGTTGACAATGAAAACAATAACTTAAACAAATGATCGAAACAATTTAAATGTGAATAGATATTATAAAAACCAGTTATTAGTAATTGATCTTCTTTTTGAGTTGTAAATGACGGAAGAACGAGGTCCTGTTACACATTGCATTTTACGGTGTGGCGCTCGATAATTTTCATTCGAAAGATCCAACAAAACAACTTTCATTTTCTACCTACACGTCTCCGTGGTCGTTGCCGTTGTTCATTGTTATAATCATGCATAAAAACATAAGTATGTTTATGGACACATACATATATGTACAAACAGTAATAATACATACAGGAACTCATTTAACAAACAAACAACTCATTGCAAATACAGTAAAATCGCGATATTGTCAACAACACATAACAGAACTCCCGCCCCTCATGATAGTGCCTGCATATTAACTACCTCCGTATACCATGAACAAACCATACCATCGCCTATAGAAACGAATATTAATTGACGGTAGCAATCGATATTTTTTCTATAAAAATGATTGATAGAATGCTTAAAACAACTCTTTTCTATTTAGAACAATTAGAACATGAATTTCGTTCATGCTGCATGTTTGTCTAATACAAATGGTATAAAGTTTGTTATTAACTAACTAATTAAGAGTGAAATATATAATATTTAAATATTTCAACTGCGAAATAGGATATTTTTTTGGCTAAGTATTCGTGAACTAATATTAGACTTGATTTAAATGAAGAAACTGGATTTCCGGATTGTAACCGCGTCTTATTGATGAAATCACCATGACGGATCATGGTGGCAACGTTTTGCCTCCTATCACATCTTCAAGAACCTTACGTTGTCAATGCAGGATCTCCAACGTAGCTGCTGATGTTCCTGAAGATGTAGAATAACGTCGAACACATTTCATCAATAAAACGTTGTTAGAATCCGGAAACCAAGTTCCTTCAGACAACAACCGTGAAATAATTTAGACGGTTTATAATTATAATGTTTTTATATAAATGCACCTCTTTTTTTTAGTTCGACAGGATGTTGACCTCTTGTGTCCTGCTGTACCTTTTGTTAATTGCTTAGTTCTTTGAAATTGCTTTAAGAATTATGTAAAATAATGACAAAAACAGTACTTAACGTAGGTAATTTTTTTTGTTTCAGCTGTGGTATGGTAAAATATCAACGCTTCCATGACTATAGTAGTAAGTCATGCGATGCGACGATATTCCCCACCTTCGCCCAGTGGTAACTACTTCGTCCATCGCGTAGGGGTAAGTTATTAGGCACACATGTACTTATGTCCATGTAATTGTACACCAAAGGCCAGACAAATAAATTGTACATACGGCAAATTGTCTATTAATCACAAGAATTACATACACAACCTACAGTATTATCTGCAGATTTTTTTAGGTTGATAGATAAATTTTATTAAAAGTGAATTACTGTAGACAGCATGCGCAGCCAGTTTTCTTTTGACAAGATTCGTAATTTAGATGATGCTTACCACCCTGTCTACTATTTTTTAATATTGCTATTAACCAGATTAACTTAACTTCGATTTGTCCGTATTTTGTCAGAAATGTCAATGAAAATACTAGCAAGTTATAAGTAGTGATCAGAATGCTAGTAAACTACTTAATTGTTAATTTAATCATGTTTATATTTTTAGAGAAATATACAAAAAACTGTTTTCAATTTGCTAACAGTAACCATGCGCCACAGATAGTCGTACCTTTTAGTCGTAGTTCTCATTAATTCTAGGATTGGATGTTTTTAAATGTAACTTTAGACACCTGTATCCAAAGTCCAAAAGTGGGATTGTGGAATTACCACATCACTTAAGCATTCTTTTCGAATTTAGATCGCAAGCAGTCGAACATTAAAAAAAAAACTAACCTAGCCTAACTCATCCCCAACATACATTGTGTTACATACCTATTAAATATTTTTGGAATGATTTTCGTCTTTTCTTGTGAAAAATTGGATATTGCTTGAATCATTAATTAAAACTTCAGATAACAATCACTTCAAAAATTTTTTAATAATTAGTTTAGCTTAGGCGAGGTGATGTATGTTTCTTTTTAAGCATTCAATTTTTGTTAACTATGTTTTTCTAAAGTTTGAAAAGAACTCTGGTCATAGTTTACCTGTAAACAGTGTCGACCAATGTTTTTAAGAAGTGCAAATGTAGCAACAATTCAACGAGCGTAGCTTTGTCATTGTGCAGTCCGAACCCAAGGTTCATGACATTCTAAATTACCTGTACCATTTCGGGCATTCGTCGAAACACACGGCTATTGGTTATTTTCATAGTTTACGCATAACGTATGCGTAATAATTTACTGATTTACTGTTGTATAATTGCGAATTGAATAGAACCGTTATTAAACAGTTCATTTATTGTCTGATAATCATCACAGTGACAGATTGCAGGCATGGAATCGAGACAAACGGAATGATATTATTAAGGACTCTTAATAAAGAGACTGTAATAGCCGTTGATACGACAGTGAAGTTTCTTTTGTTAAAGGAAACAATGGGCCGTTCTCTGAATTAATTTCAAGAAGCTTCTAAAATACTTTGTAATTAAAATTGGAATGTACACCATATAATCCATTCAGGACCAGATGTAGCAATTTAGCTGCTCCGCGTAACAGTTTTTATCTAATAGGAGTTTCCAGAATACTATGTTGAATTAATGAAAAAATAATATCCAATTTTTTGCTTTAGAAATGTAATAATCAGTAAAAAATTGGGGAGAATTTCCTTGTATTGTCAATTCAAAAAACCTGAAAAATCATTACATTTCGGGCGCTCAAAATAATTGGTTCCATTTTTCTCATTTTTCTTCTTTCTTGGCTACCATTAGGAGACGGCATTAAGAAAATTACAAAATAGCATTTTATTTTGCCCCTCATTTAGGGCATTTATCCCCCCTTGGGGGCATTCAGTTTTTCATAAGCAACTGTGTGGACAGTGACAGTTACCTGTAGCTTATTTGCCACCTTTGGTCATTAATAAAATGTACCTTGTTTTTGGTTAATGATTAAAAATAGTTATCATGATTAAACATATTACATTACATTTTTAAAAAACTTACTTCAGGTAGCAAAATACAATTTTCTTCATTGTTTTGGATCTGTGAATAGAACATGATGATCTTTACCTGTAACAAAGGAATGAGGTGTTAGCAAAAATTGAGAAACTACACCTTGTGCATGATGCATTTTATACTATTTGAATTAATTATTAATATAGTAAACCGTTCTCGAAACTCAAGCTTAAGTTATATACGAAATGTTTATAAGAGAAAATGTTAGAGAATTGATAAACGCCAATGGAATAATTCTGCCAGCTACATTCACCAAATTTGAAAAGATGGATTTTAATAATAGCAAACTGTGCTTATTTAACACAATTATTTGAATGATATTTGTTGAAGAGTGGGTTGAGCTAATATGTATTTATTTCAGTAACAATTAATGATGAGTTGAAATACGCATTAAACACCAAAACATCTAAAATCTAAATATCATTTATGCCAAAGGAAACAGAAAATTTGTTCGTTTCTGAATATTCTTTTTATCTTTTTAAGTTTTTTTTTATGAATCACTTCAGCTAGACAAGGGAAATACCAAACATATTGTTAGTTTATAATATAATTTCAAGTTAGTTGTTATGGTTTGATTAAGGTAATAAAAAATTTGATGGATTTTGGACTGAATTAATTTACTACTTGAACCATTTTGTCTAATGGATTATCATCGCTGTAATAATAGTAAAAAGTCTGGAATAAATTAGGTTTTATGTGTACGCGGCAGTACCAGATTCAAACTCAGTACTGTTCGTTTCAGGAAGTTAGAGATGTACCCCTTCCCTTTATTAGCATGCGCTGAAGCATAATTCCAAATTCAATCATATTTGTCTGCGGAGCTCATTTCTCCACCGATCATAGAGCGAGAACTAGACAAAAGTGTACAGTGCCACTTGCAAAATTATTTAAACTGCCTCGTTAAAATTTAATAATATGCTTTATTTAAAAGCATATTTAGCCAAAAATAATAACAAGTGAATTAACTTAACGCTCTATACACCTATAAAACTTTTGATTTGTTTTCTACTGTTAATTTATATACATTTTTGTTTTAAGAAATTGCTAAACATTTTCGTCTAGTACTGTACAGTTCTAGCCGATCTCCTAAGACCGCCCATCGAGAGCTCTGCTCGTTCAAGCGTGCTCCAACCGTTTCTGTCTTGCTCACGCCTAGTGTGTATTCTTTCTATTTTCGCGAATATTTCTTCAAGGTCACAATTCTAACAAATTGAAATAGACTGTACTAATACAAACTATCTTTTCATATTGATAAAAAATACACTTCTCATTAAAATTATTCGTAAGTGTCCACAGGAAAATATTAGTGTAGAATATTTTCTATATGTAGACATATATATTTTGGTTTTCCCATTAATTCAACGTAATTCCTAACGCCATTTGTGTAGCTCATGATATATGGCGTTGTTCTTTACTAAATACACGATTATAAATAATGATTTTATTACACCAGTGTCTAAAATGTCTCACCCACCTTGTACATTTGAATCATTGTGCACACTTACATATTGTAATGTGTGGAACCGGAGCCCAACTAACGCGAAATAACGTCTCGCATGTACGAAAGGGGCAATTTATCCGTCAACATTTTTTCCTTGTAGTAAAACGTTTCTTTCCTACACCCACCCGTTGTTTTGCACGCCACGGGATAATAATAATAATTCCATAACTGTAAATAACCGCTCATATGTTCGCGCATTAATTTATAGATTATGGATTCCGGTGTCACATTAAATAATAGACTGGGATGTAGTTGTACACGGCCATGCTGATAAGCCAGACGGAGAGTAATTACGAACAATAACATCCTGAATTACTTACATCTCATCCATCGGGGAAAAGGTTAATTCTACCGCCGGGTCTCTCAATCACCATCAATTAAAAATCGAAACTGTCCGCTTCCTACTCACTAGGAAAACGGAACCATGCAATTATTTTTTAGTTGGTAAATATAGATACATACCTATCTAGTAAAATTTGTATTCAGAAATGTTTTCAAAATTTACTGCCCCTTAACGAAGTATCAGCTTGGACAAGCGCCCCCTTTACGTTACGCCTCTGAATTAAGTCATATTTATTCCAATACTAGCTTTTCCCCGCGGTTTCGCTCGCCGAAATAAATATTGTTTCTCTATAATACCTATTAACTCCTAATTCACCCTTACAACGTTTTAATTTTATGTAATGTCGACATCTTAGATTTGAAATACAAACGTAGCAGGAATATTTCATCCTTGAGGGTTGATTTTTAAAAATTGCCAAAACATATATTTGCTTAATTTCAACAATGAGCAACATTCGAGTAAATCCGAGTACAAATAAAATATACCCCATGGAAACGTTTCATTTGATTAATAATATCAAACAGCATATATAAACGAAGTTTTAAGTAAATTCAACCACAAATAAATTATGTCCCAAACAAACATTGCAACACCTTTAGAGATTGAATTTTTTAAAATGTCGAGATACGTCTTTCAGAAATTAAATGAGAGACCATCACTTATACCCCCCAACAGAGATTGAATTTTTTAACCAGTTTCAAGTAAATCTGACCAAAAAGAAACATGCAATCTTTGCAAACCCCTTTCAGCTTCCTGAAGAGGTAGAATTTTGTAAAATGTTGAAATAGGTATATGTATATCACTAATTTTATATGAAAAAGCAGTAAAGCCAAGTTTCAGGTAAATCTGACTATAAATAAAACACCATACTTAACCATAGACAACATTACGTTTAGCTGTCAGTTGCGTTTTGTTATTCCATGTCAATTGAGTTTTGTTATACCATTTTTAACAAATGAACGGCTAAACTGATGTTTTGACTGATAAATTTTTCGTTTTGCTGTCAATTGTGTTTTGCCATTCCATGTCAGTTGAGTTTTCTTATACCACTTTGTTTTTGCATGGGAACGGGATAAAAAGTATTCTATGTCCGTCTCCTGGTTCTAAGTTACCTCCCCGTCAATTTTCAGCCAAATCGGTTCAGCTTAACCTAACCTAACTAATATTATAAATGCGAATCTGAGTTTGTTTGTTAGCGTTTCACGCCTTAACTACTTAACCGATCATCATAAAAATTTTGTATACACATTATTAGAGGCACAGAAAAGGACATAGAGTATCTTTTATCCAGAAAACAAACTACTGTTTCGGAAGGATAGAGAAATTGCCATTCATCTCGATAGAGAAGAAAGTATTTACTGTTATTCTACGTAAACTATATGTTTAACCACTTAAAACATTAGTTTTATCCTTGATGTTGGTCAGGACTTTTTATCAAATTATTTTATTTTCGATGATCATCGGTTAAAAGCCTGTAATTTATAATGTTATGCGGTTAGTTATTATTGCGTGGAATTTACTTTGTTAAGGTTAGTCGTAGTTGCGAAAAAGTAGATAGTTTGACATGAGCAGCGTTCCCCCTAGATGGCGTCCAACAACGACCGGGTCTCCGCCATTTAAATTATTTATATGCCAACTGGCGCGCTGGCCGTTGCAAAAGAAAAACGAAGAATAAATTACACCATCATCGGTGGATTGTTAATGGACGCGTTATATCAAAGAGCCCAGAATGCCATTAGATGGGTATCTATTGTAAATGAATCCGCTTACGGAACAAAATTAACCTACGAGATGCCCGATTCAAAGAACATCTCACGGAAACGTGGATCTTCTCTGCAACGTAACCAATTTAACCATTTAAAATTAACTCGATAGGTACAGAGAACATTGGTTAGTAATTTATCGAAACCAACAGATGTGGATATAGATTTTGAACTTATTAGTTCTCATTAGCACGCCATATACAGTGTTGATAATTCACCGACTAACCCAAGTGCATTTTAAAATGACCTTGCAGATAGTTATCAAAATCACGTTAAAGGCCACCAAATGACCTTAGAGATAGTTATCAAAATCACGGTACAGGTTACCATTAAATGCTCCTCATTAAACATTTCTACATTTCTAGAGTTTGTGAAGAGATAATCGATCGAATATTCTACCTATACATTAGATAAACTGAAATCTTTTAATCCTTAATTTCTTTGACCTTGCACCCATGAAAATTTTAATCAAAAAACCATACAGAACATTATACTCTAATCTCAGTTAATTTGGTGGGAGTTGATTTTATGCAAGGATTATGAGAGGTTCTTTGTATGGTTCCATTTTTTTTTTTAAAGTAGATTATTATTTATTCCACAAAATTCCGTACAGCTCCATACTTAATTAAAGTAAAATATGATAAAATACAAAATAATTACTAAACTGGAAAAGTTTTAAAATGCGTTTACCCATATTTGTAAAAGTAGAAAGAACCGAAATATAACATCGAGTTACTGCCGCGGAAGCCTACATATGAAAGACCATAAAGATGCACATTCCTGTGATGAATTGAAACGCAAACTGGCGAAATGCTTCATTGAATAAACATTAATTTTATCGAATAAAATCGCTCAGAAACCGATGCATTTTTACAACAGTTCCCAATCATGTCAACAGTTGCAACCGGCGTGCAAGCAGATGTCTATCTGAAATACTTCCGCGAGATGCAATAAAATTGTACAATTTGTGATCGCTGACTGAATCGACCGAAGCGACGTTACTTTACCAAACGGCCAATGAATAAATAAGATATTATTTTTATACCAAAGCATCACGCTTCCTTTCAGTAGGTAATACAACGTCGTGTATCAATCGTTACCAGCGAATACGTCTACCTTTACTCAAGATTGAATCAAACCTTTTGCCTTGAAGCGTGTTGAACTATACTAACAATCTAATCTACAAAATAAATAAATGAAATTCAATTAGATGCGATAACTATGTACAAACTTCTTTTACAGGAAGATTCGTCGTGCCAATCATCCCCCTCAACCCCATCGGCACGTCACTGCGACGACCACTTCCCTCCACCCCGTTCGATGCGCGTCTCAGAGCCATGGCTTTATGGAAGCGTACGTTCAGCGCCTCCCGCACGATTCTTCCTTACGCCGGCTCTGGTACTCTGCACATGCGCAGAATACATCAACGGTACGAAGCGGTCGGCCAAGAAGAGTCCCACAATGTGCAAAAAGTGCAAGGGTACCCGATTGCCGTTTCATATGCTCGAACCCTTGCCCCCTTGTGCCAATGCTGCCAGCAAATACGGTACTGTGAGATGCTACCCGACCGCACCAGGGCCGGCTTCAGGGAGTATCGCGTATCGAGCGGGCACCGCCAGGGTTTCCAGTAGTTCTCGACCAAGTATTTTGCCGAATGCCGGACCAGATCCATACGAATATTTGAGAAGGTTATTAAACATTTTTATTTTTTCTCAATGAAGCTGTAGGTCCTTAATTAGAAAATATTTTGACTACTGTCGAATAATTTTTTTATTCGTTTAAAATAAACCAACTATTGGGATCCGTCAAATGGGCATACACTATCTGGTGGCAAAATTTATAACTCGAAAGAGGGAAAAATTTACATAGGAACTGAGTCGACGAAGTTTTCTTCTAAAGTTAAATCAAATAAAAAGTTAATATGTTAAGTGAAAAGCTGCAATAGCACTTGACGGAATTTGAAGGTTAGCTTCCGGATTTGTTATTTCCGAATTTTATAAAGTGATTGGCATTGAAAACACACTCACCTTCAACGAAATTTCCTTTCCGAGGCTTTGTGTCAGCCCAATCACATATTGTGTCAATACTTATCGTTTTATCCTAATTTAAAAACTTGGAAATTGCACGCTACACTATAGGAACTACGATAAATTTTCCCTAATCGGCGCCATGTTTTTAGGCTCCTCCCATTTGACGCATCCCAATAGAGATTAGAGATTTATTCGGCGTTAATTTAATGACGGCGTCGACAGTTATTATTGACCTGCAAAGTTCATTACCAACTTAATGCGCAATTGCGCCTTTGACCTGATCCGCTTGTAGAATTGCTCGCGAATTAATTGCGTACCGTACCGGTGTACGTGCGAAAATTGTATTTAATTATCGATTCAAGGTCAAAACTGTTTGTTCTTTAAACGGACGCATTCCAATTAAAACTATTTCATTACCGAAAGAGTCATGAGAATAAGAGCAGTGTATGTCGACAGGGTAATTGCATGTTATAAATGGTAATAATGTTGGTACTGTTTTGTTCCCAAGTTCGTGGATTTCCTTTTACGCTGAAGTAAATTGACAACACTGTTTTGCAAGTGATAATCATCGACAGGGTAGGAAAAATATGTCAAGGATTAGGTTAATCCAACAGGTTCAATTTGGGAAGACGTAAAGTAGATCATATTTTATCATAGAAATAAATAATTAATGACTCTTTTGCATTTCTAAATTCATCCAACTACAATTATTAAGAAATTAGTAACCAATAATAAAAGGTTAAACATTTTTGTTATAATAAGTTTGTTTTATAATTAAAATTGAAAAAGGAAGTAAAAATTGCATCAGGTTTTCGTACCGATTTCTATAAATGTTCCAATGTCTTTCTCTACTACATTAATAGGGTCATATTGATCATAAAAATCAGTTTTCGCTTAACTTTCTCATGTTACAGAGCCCGTACTTCAAATTCCGATCCCAATTCAACGATTTCGAAACGAGCAAAATCTCCTAGCAAAAGCCTCCGCAACGATACCTTTTCTCTTCGCAATCAGAATATCAGCAAAAATAAATATGGAACAGCAGGTCGAAAATCGATCCTCGAATGCGAAATTAATCCTTATGATCTCGTCGATGGCGGAGACGAAGGCGAAGTTAACGAAAAAACCATTACATTCTTAAACGGGCAACGAATAAGGGTGAGACCTCCTTTACCAGAACACGATTATGAAGATGTTGGAAGTAACAAATCTAAGGAACCGAAAAAAATTCAGGAAATGAATGAGTTGCGGTAAGTAAACAGCTGGATCAATTACATACATAAAAAAATACTGAAACATTATTTCTCTTTTAGAAGAAACTCTGGATCTACAAAACAAGATTCCCAATCTTCATCTTCTACTCTATCAATTGTCAGTAATGGTACAGCACAACAACAACAACCTTATATCACTCCAGTTTCGAAAACCAACGGTAATGATACGTACAAATCCATCCTGAAGAAGACAACATTCGATTCTGATAACACTAACCGATCACTTGCCCATCGCAGAAGCAAATCGAACTTTTACCTCCCGAACACTGTCAGGAAAAAGGTCCAGTTCATGGACGAGAACGAAGTAGTAAAACATACCGATAATAATGATTATGAGCCGGTCAGAAAACAGTTCGATTCCAAACTCTCTCCGCCAGAGAGTTCGACTTCTTCATCCGAAGAATTAGACGAAGGTAAAGAAAGTTACAAACTCTGTTTAAAGTAGAAGCTAATCAATTTTTATCTTTCAGAAGTTTTTAAACCTCATCGGGTGCAGAGAAGTATCAGTGAGCGATTCGAAAGTCAAAGTTCAAACGTCAAATTCAATGACACTATGGCTTTACGTGTAAAGTCAAGAAAAAAATGCAACAGCAGTAATTTCTCTTCCGTCTTGGTATCACCAAGTGTGGATATAGCGCTTATTAAATCGTTCTCTAAGAATATTCCCTCTAGACCACCACCACCATTACCACCTCCGAAGATTGAAGAAGTCGAAGAATACAATTCTCCAAATGAGGAATCTATTCCGAAAAACAATGAAGAAACTATTAAGTCCAATATAAATTTTGGAGGATCACTTGTGGTTGTGAGTGAAGATGAGGAAGTACACATAAAACACGATGAAACACCGGAAGAGCATACAGCATACAAACAAGAAGAATGTGCACTTAAAATAGTAAATGAGCTACAATATCTGCCTCCTCCAATGGCACCTCCAAGGAAGAAAAACAACAAACCGACCATCCTTAACGTTATTAACGAATCAACTGAAAATACACTTCCTGTTCCTCAAGAAATGGAAAGAATGCTTCAACGTGATAAAAGTGAGGATATCAAGGAAGAAGTCGTTATCAAGACCGCAACATTGCCACCTATTTTATCAACCTCTAATAAAACAGTAGTTCAAATACGTTCAGCACCTGATACATACAAAATCCAAATCAAAAATGATTATGCATCAAGTGACATTCCAGACAATATTTGCGCCATTGAAAATGTGCAACGAAAAACATCAATAATGATCAATGGGGATAACTGTTATTCAACCGTCAACGTCAGCGACGATACTCCCCTTTATCTTTCTTCCGTTGTTGTAAGCGATGCAAATACTAAAATTATTCAAACCTCCAATGAACAGAAAGAAGCCGAACAATTGAGCATCCTCCCAAATAAGTTTATTTTGAATGGAAATTATGAAAACAAAAGCATCGTTACCGTTACATGTACCCCATTTATCGGAGACAGTCACAGATTGGTTGAATCATCTACAATAACGAAGAACGAAAATGAAGAATTAAAGGAATCAGTGACCGCCGAAGAAAAAGTTGTAAAACCTGAACTACTTGAGCAAGAGTCTTTTGAGCAGCCAGCAAAAGAAGATAAACTACTTGAGCAAGACAATTTAGAAGAAAAATCGGCGGAAATAACGGAAGAACAAATAAAACAAGAACAGATTCAAACACGTGAAGAATATAAAGTGGTGTATGAAGATCCAGAAGTGGAAGAGAAAAAGCTGAGAGAGATTTTGAGAAATCCTGTGGAAGCAGTCAAATTGAATTTAGTCCCGCATGTCTGCGGTAAGTCAGACATGACAAGGAGACCACTGGGGAAATTGACCAGATGTTGCAGTTTCACTGAATCATCAGAAAACTGCAAATCTACTGATTATGAAAAATATAATCACCATAGAAGCACTTACTTTGATGAACTAACGGCAAACTCAACTCCGAAGCAAGATTCCAGCATTACTTCTACCGATACAGGGAACTCATCTATGCATTACGAAACCATGGAACAAGAATCAGATTTCTACACAGACCATAGCAACAGGAGCTCTGGAGGTGAAGACGATTCCGTAGTCCGTTCGAAATTCTACGAATTATTAGCGGACTCAGCTATCACCGAATTATCAGAAACAGATGACCATCAGTACGAAAGCATAAAGAACAACGCGGATCCTATTTATGAAGAAATAGAAATACCTCCACCATTGCCTACAAGTCCACCACCTAAGAATATCATCGATGATCTTCAGCTCGACAAACAAATCACAACTAGGTATGTTGCATTTTGTAAATTAATTCAATTATTCATTTTTCTTTGTTACTAGATCAATATTTGAAGGAGCTTCGAAGTATGACATATTAAGCTACTTAGTAGATGCCAAAGAACGCGGAATAGTACCAGAAGACAGCTATGTTTTTGGTAATTCGGAAGTCGTAATTGAAGAAGAAACGTTGAAAGAATCCAATAGAGGTTCTCACATGAGCACCATAAGTGATTCCAGTGAAGATAGTTCCTTGATAATACCCTGCACATTCAGCGACGAAAAAGCATCTTATCAGAAATCGGCAGAAGTCGAAAGAAACGATTCCGGCGTTGGGTCAGAAACGAGTAAGGTTTCCTTAACGAAATATAGAAATAAACAAGAATCTGCGTCAAATTGTGAAGATTGTGAAACGTCAATAGAAATACAGACGGAAAGCGAAGCGTTACTGTGCCGTAAATGTATGAAGAGGCGTTCAGAACGTAAAGAAATAATTACCGAAATCGTAGAAACAGAAGAAAAATACAGCAGGGATCTACAAATTATTTTAGAGGAATTTTATCAACCGATGTTGGTGGCAGGCCTTTTAACCCAAGATCAATTATCCGCGATCTTTTTGAATGTTGAAGAACTCTTAGAAAACAGTCAGGCATTAGCCGAAAGATTACGAGACGCAGTCGAGATAGCTGCGGAGCAAGGTGACGAAGATCTATTGACTGTTAACATTGGAAAACTTTTTCTGGAAGCCGCCCCAATGTTACACGCTTTTGAAACATACTGCGTACGTCAAGCGGGAGCCAGCCTTCTACTGGCAAGTTTAGAAAAGGACAAGGAACTTCTACGCATATTCCTGAGGGTGTCCCAAATGGAAAACACGATGCTGCGGCGAATGAACCTAAACTCGTTTCTAATGGTACCCGTCCAACGGGTCACAAAATATCCACTCCTTCTCGCACGTCTGCATAAAGCAACTCCGGCCCAGCACGAAACCAAAGAGCAGCTGATGGAGGCCAAACATCAGATCGAACTGCACCTTAATCACATGAACTCGGAAACAAAAGACGTGCCCAGTAAATTATGGAGACGGATCGGGAGCAGTTCAGGAAGGAGGCTCAGCACCGAAATGGATCTTGTTAGTATAAAGTTGAGGAAGATTGCCGTGGACGTGCTCGAATGGAACCACGAAGAAGCGAGATTCGCATTGGAAGGAAAGTTACTTTTCACCCAACCAACTGATAATAACTGGAGGAAGGGAAGAACGATTAAACTCAGTCCCGTTAATGCTTTACTTGTTACAAATGGAAAGGTAATTGATAATACATGGACAAACTAATGTAAAATACAGGGTCATTCAAAAAGGACTTAACAATTAATAAATACAATCGTAAGTTTGTACGGTTTCAAAGGCAAACGTGTTTTCAACATACGCTAAATAGTCGTCAGTGGAACGTACAGCTCGCGAGAAGCACGCTGAGTCGATTTCGGAGGGCTATTGACAAAACTTTGTCTCCCTTTGAGATACTTTGAATTTTTTTACTTCAATGCATTCATGGTCATCATAGGGTCGTCATTCCTAAGACTGGTTGGACACACACCTCTACTCCTTCCTACCTCTACCCCTCCTAACTCCCGTATCTGCCTCTAATATGTCTCTGACTAGGCCTTCATGCCTGAGGTGTCCTACTAACCTATCTCGCCTATTTTAATTGACTTCCATAGAATCCTCTATTCTCTTATTCTTTCTAATACCTCTTCATGTCTAACCTTCTCTATCCACGCTATCCTCATCATTCTCTCTCTCACTTGCTCAACGACTTGATGATTTCTTATTATGCACTTAAGGCATTCATAAACTTAAGCCTACTAGGAGAAACTTTAGTCTACTTGGTACGGAAATTTCATTGTCAAACCAAAAGACACAGATAGCACTTTCGGGTTCGTCTAGTGAAGTCAGCCATCTTTGATGCAACTGTCGCTAGCGCACGCGACGGTGGAATTCAGTACTAGTGAACTACGCGGGTTAAAATTTGAAAGTTGATGTGTTTCCCTACAAATTGACACTACAATCGGTTTTGTGGCTTCTCTCAATAAATTTATATAACTTTTGAAAGTTGTAAAGTCCTTTTTAAATCACCCTCTATTATAAATGAGCGTTGTGTTCGACAAATCTGCATCATTTATTTATTTTATTGCATTACATTTATACAAACAACAATAACTTTTAGAATCCTTTTGGAAATCGACCCGACCGACTAGAAGACGACGGATTGAGATTCCCTAAAGGATCGGGCATAAGGGAAGCCGCTTTACTTTTAGTAAGGGATAAAAATGGGAGATACTCCCTTTTACGTGATCCCCTTTATCTGGACAGGTGTGTGATAGCTACCGATCCAGCATGGCAAAGTTATTTCGAAGTTCAAGAAGTGATTGGAAAGGATACATTTATTTTCAAGGTACCATTATATTTTGTTAAATAGAAAGCAATTGCAGTAGTACCTAATTAGATTGCAGTACTCTTGATTAATTGCTATTGTACATAATTTGCTTTTTTATCAGGCTGAAGATGAAGAGATGACCCAAACATGGTACAAAGAATTACAATTTCATGCCCAAGGTTTAGGAATATGGAGAAAAAGAAGGAACGCCTTGGCAAACATAATGATTAACGGAATGGGTCTTCGAACGTGAACTCAACCAGCATCCCTCTCTTACATTCCTAATAAATTAATATTATTTTCTAAACTTATAAATATATACATATTATGCATTAATTAATGTACATACTGATTAAACAATAAATAGATTTTTAGAAATTTATTAATGTTCTTGATGTTTTTTTGCGATGAAAAATTCGTGTCAAAATCATCCCTAATGAACGAGCAAATTGCGGAGGAGAGGGTGTAAGTAAAATTATGAAGATGTTATTACATGCGCTAATACATTTACACAGGTCGTGGTAGATAATAATACTTACTACTACACAAAAACTATATAACTATCACGTCTTATAAAATCGTGTCCGTTAATATTATTGCTTTTGTATTGAACAATTTCAGTTTGTGTTAACTCTTTGCCCAAATTCATTCTTGTTGATAGAATTTATCAAATTGTACCAATCTGTTTGAGTTTTTCTTCATGATTCTACAAAAACATTGATGTTGAGACGTGTAGAATTAAAGTTTTTACTACAATCTGTCCAAATACTTGGTGGGCAATTGTTAATTTAAAAATCAAGTTTATTTGTTGCTGTATGTACACGGTAAACACTAACGAATTCAGACGAAATTTGGGTTTGGTCTACAGTTAGGTCGTAAGGAAAACAAGCTTCTTAATTACCCTTTTACCAGCTATATTTGGCTCGCAGTTAGAATCTCCCCGAAATTGTCACAGATGTGATTTTTCCACGAAGCTTATGCAAACATTATCACATTTTACAACTTATTACTAAAATCCAAATGATTTTTGTTTTGTCAAAAACTATTTTACCACACAAGAGTTTTCTCTGTATTATACAGGTAAGACAAGAAATTCACCGAACATAGAAATTAGAAATTTCTTTGTAGGCATTTTTTCTTTTTATGTCACACAAATGAAAATATATAATTTAATGAACGTAATTTAATTTATACATCGAAGACGCGATCAACATCATTAAAGACAGTACAACTGTAGAGAAAGATATAGAGGGACAGAAGATTAATATGCTTAGATTTGTAGATGATATTGCAGTATTAGCATCTAGCAAGGAGGAGTTAGAGACAGTTTTAAATAAAAGTAAAACAAAAATACTGGTATGCAAGAGAAGAAAAAGTAGGGACAGAGCGAATATAAAGATAGGTGACGAAAGATTAGAAGAAGTGACTGATTTTAGGTATCTAGAAAGTCAGATAAGTTAGGACGGAAGGAGTAGTAGGGATATAAAGCAAAGGATAGTGTAGGGTCGAGTCGCCTTTAATAAAAAGAAGTCAGATTGATTTAAAAATTCGAAAAAGAATGTGTTTGGAACATGGTGCTGTACGGGTGCGAAACATGGACGGTAGGCGCGGCGGGAAAGAAAAGATGAGAAGCGTTGGAAATGCGGTATTACGGGCGCATGATGAGGATACAGTGGATAGAGAAAGTTAGAAATGAAAAGGAATTAGAAAGAAGAGGCAATTAGGCACTTTTTTTAACCTTCGTTTCTCTAGTTCTGTATTATTTTGTTTAAATAATAAAATCCTACCTACCAGGGGCGCAACAAGGGGGGGCACCCACTCGATTGGGTTGGGCACCCAGTCAATTCCAGTCGATTCAGATAATAACTCGGTTCAAATAGTTCAAGTTCGTAAAAGAACAACCGAAATGATCATTTTTTTTTAGTCTATTGTAGTATTATGAACTTGTTTTTTTTTATTTTTCCAATTATTTCCATTAATGACTTTTTTTGTCATTTACATCTATATTAAGATGAGAACTTTTTTTTTTGGTGAACACCCAGTCAAATTATAACGTTGTTGCGCCCCTGCTACTTACTAAATCACCCAAAAAATCATTTAACGAAAATTACCTAATAAAATATGGCGGAGGTGCTGGGCGGAGTATTCATTATAACAAAAACTACAGTCAGGTACGTACTAATACGTTTTCTAAAATGTAGTAATCATGTAGATTAAATAATAATAATCAAAACTAGTTCAATATTTTGTATAATAAATTACTTTCGCCAATGAAATAAACAAGTTTTGTTAGAAGGTCCATATACTATAAATAAATAAATATAACAGCTAATATTGTACGTAAAAATAGCTATTAAAGTTTAAAGGACAATTACTTCATTAAGGACTTTCATATTGCAGACTTCGTATTTGCGTTTGATCGGTTATTTAGAAATAAAATTCTATTTCTATTTATGGCTTTACTGCTGCAGCATCGAAGTAAATATATATTAATTTTTAATGTTACTTTTAAAACTTATACTAAGTTAAATTTATTTACTAGATACCCATTTAATATTGATTTCCATAAACTATCAGTAATATTGAAATTGTTGCCGTTTCTGTCGCTTGAGCATAATCCGAAATGAATTCAAAATTATTAAATAAATGTAAGTATATAACATATTAACTTCAGATCAATTATTTATTATTCACTTAACGTCGTCCACGATTTCATATTATATTAATGACTGATTTTGATTATACAAAAAGTGAAAAGCACATTTTCGAAATGGTGAAGGAAAATTAAATTTATTGCAACATTGGAAATACAATCAAAATTTGCGTTAGTAATGTAAAATCTCAATTCAGCGAGGCAACAAATAAAAATACAAAAACATTTTGTTGTGACGATAAAAGTAATAATAATAATTTAATGTTTAGAAAAGTGGCTGAAGACGAAAATTATCAGTACAATTTGGTCTGCGAAAAATACAACTGATAAGGGAAAATTGACGCTATCGGTCTTTTAAGTCTCACTTGTTTAAATTTATGCACTCACTTTACAGCATATTATGGGGAATTTATTATTTATTAAGTATCATTTTAAAAAGTTATAAAGAGCAAATTCAAACAGTATTTGCTACCGTTTTTTAGTAGTTCCGCGACTATTTTTTAGTTTTTTAAGTTTGTATCTATTAAACTCAGTTAAAAAATTATAGTAAAAACATTAAATATGTTCTTACCCATACTAATTAGCAAAAGTTATTTGAATATTACCCAAAAATATTTATAAAGTCTGCCACCAGGGATAGACTTAAAAGTAGCAAAGAAAGCTCTAGTTTTACTACTTTTATTTTTGAAACGACATAGGTAATTTCTAGTAACAATAATTAAAGTACTAAAAGTACCAACTTTCTCTCATATAAAATAAAAAAGTATAACTGAATCTAATAAATTAGTCATACAAATACGATTTGAACAAAAAAAAAACATTTTTATCTTACCTCTTTCTTGTAAAATAATTCTAGTAAACGAATAATTAAAAGTAATGATTCGTACAATTGAAAACATCTAAATCCCAGTTCTAACCTAGTTAGGAAGGAATTTACATAGGTACAATAGTTTTTAGAGAGATTTAGCTGTTTTGTTAAATCCTAGACTGTTACTTACTGGCAAACAATATAATTTAAAAATTCTTTTACGTCTCGCTTATTTTTATACATATACTGCATAAGATGCAGTTCCGTACCAATATCCCTCAATTTATGCAAATTGTATCCTTATTTTGTATTCATGTAACTTGGAACCTCAATTATGGAGAGAAAATGGTTGGTTGATAGTTATGGTTTACGACAAACCTCCATGAAATTAAGGTTACTTTTTAAGAGCAAAATGTATCAAGCAATTCTTCTATAGATTGTTACATTGTATGATAAAGGAATATGTTACTACGTAAAGATTCTGTTTTTATATTAACTACATTTTATAGAAAAAATACTATTTTAAGTAAGTAACACCAAGATATTTAGAAAGTACATCAAATAATGGGTGATAACCTGTAAGAATTTTAAAAATATCATTTAAGTATACATTGTTCTTATTTTGTTTCTATTAACTACCTATATAATTCCACTTTTTAATATGTTATTAATNATACACCTATAAAACTTTTGATTTGTTTTCTACTGTTAATTTATATACATTTTTGTTTTAAGAAATTGCTAAACATTTTCGTCTAGTACTGTACAGTTCTAGCCGATCTCCTAAGACCGCCCATCGAGAGCTCTGCTCGTTCAAGCGTGCTCCAACCGTTTCTGTCTTGCTCACGCCTAGTGTGTATTCTTTCTATTTTCGCGAATATTTCTTCAAGGTCACAATTCTAACAAATTGAAATAGACTGTACTAATACAAACTATCTTTTCATATTGATAAAAAATACACTTCTCATTAAAATTATTCGTAAGTGTCCACAGGAAAATATTAGTGTAGAATATTTTCTATATGTAGACATATATATTTTGGTTTTCCCATTAATTCAACGTAATTCCTAACGCCATTTGTGTAGCTCATGATATATGGCGTTGTTCTTTACTAAATACACGATTATAAATAATGATTTTATTACACCAGTGTCTAAAATGTCTCACCCACCTTGTACATTTGAATCATTGTGCACACTTACATATTGTAATGTGTGGAACCGGAGCCCAACTAACGCGAAATAACGTCTCGCATGTACGAAAGGGGCAATTTATCCGTCAACATTTTTTCCTTGTAGTAAAACGTTTCTTTCCTACACCCACCCGTTGTTTTGCACGCCACGGGATAATAATAATAATTCCATAACTGTAAATAACCGCTCATATGTTCGCGCATTAATTTATAGATTATGGATTCCGGTGTCACATTAAATAATAGACTGGGATGTAGTTGTACACGGCCATGCTGATAAGCCAGACGGAGAGTAATTACGAACAATAACATCCTGAATTACTTACATCTCATCCATCGGGGAAAAGGTTAATTCTACCGCCGGGTCTCTCAATCACCATCAATTAAAAATCGAAACTGTCCGCTTCCTACTCACTAGGAAAACGGAACCATGCAATTATTTTTTAGTTGGTAAATATAGATACATACCTATCTAGTAAAATTTGTATTCAGAAATGTTTTCAAAATTTACTGCCCCTTAACGAAGTATCAGCTTGGACAAGCGCCCCCTTTACGTTACGCCTCTGAATTAAGTCATATTTATTCCAATACTAGCTTTTCCCCGCGGTTTCGCTCGCCGAAATAAATATTGTTTCTCTATAATACCTATTAACTCCTAATTCACCCTTACAACGTTTTAATTTTATGTAATGTCGACATCTTAGATTTGAAATACAAACGTAGCAGGAATATTTCATCCTTGAGGGTTGATTTTTAAAAATTGCCAAAACATATATTTGCTTAATTTCAACAATGAGCAACATTCGAGTAAATCCGAGTACAAATAAAATATACCCCATGGAAACGTTTCATTTGATTAATAATATCAAACAGCATATATAAACGAAGTTTTAAGTAAATTCAACCACAAATAAATTATGTCCCAAACAAACATTGCAACACCTTTAGAGATTGAATTTTTTAAAATGTCGAGATACGTCTTTCAGAAATTAAATGAGAGACCATCACTTATACCCCCCAACAGAGATTGAATTTTTTAACCAGTTTCAAGTAAATCTGACCAAAAAGAAACATGCAATCTTTGCAAACCCCTTTCAGCTTCCTGAAGAGGTAGAATTTTGTAAAATGTTGAAATAGGTATATGTATATCACTAATTTTATATGAAAAAGCAGTAAAGCCAAGTTTCAGGTAAATCTGACTATAAATAAAACACCATACTTAACCATAGACAACATTACGTTTAGCTGTCAGTTGCGTTTTGTTATTCCATGTCAATTGAGTTTTGTTATACCATTTTTAACAAATGAACGGCTAAACTGATGTTTTGACTGATAAATTTTTCGTTTTGCTGTCAATTGTGTTTTGCCATTCCATGTCAGTTGAGTTTTCTTATACCACTTTGTTTTTGCATGGGAACGGGATAAAAAGTATTCTATGTCCGTCTCCTGGTTCTAAGTTACCTCCCCGTCAATTTTCAGCCAAATCGGTTCAGCTTAACCTAACCTAACTAATATTATAAATGCGAATCTGAGTTTGTTTGTTAGCGTTTCACGCCTTAACTACTTAACCGATCATCATAAAAATTTTGTATACACATTATTAGAGGCACAGAAAAGGACATAGAGTATCTTTTATCCAGAAAACAAACTACTGTTTCGGAAGGATAGAGAAATTGCCATTCATCTCGATAGAGAAGAAAGTATTTACTGTTATTCTACGTAAACTATATGTTTAACCACTTAAAACATTAGTTTTATCCTTGATGTTGGTCAGGACTTTTTATCAAATTATTTTATTTTCGATGATCATCGGTTAAAAGCCTGTAATTTATAATGTTATGCGGTTAGTTATTATTGCGTGGAATTTACTTTGTTAAGGTTAGTCGTAGTTGCGAAAAAGTAGATAGTTTGACATGAGCAGCGTTCCCCCTAGATGGCGTCCAACAACGACCGGGTCTCCGCCATTTAAATTATTTATATGCCAACTGGCGCGCTGGCCGTTGCAAAAGAAAAACGAAGAATAAATTACACCATCATCGGTGGATTGTTAATGGACGCGTTATATCAAAGAGCCCAGAATGCCATTAGATGGGTATCTATTGTAAATGAATCCGCTTACGGAACAAAATTAACCTACGAGATGCCCGATTCAAAGAACATCTCACGGAAACGTGGATCTTCTCTGCAACGTAACCAATTTAACCATTTAAAATTAACTCGATAGGTACAGAGAACATTGGTTAGTAATTTATCGAAACCAACAGATGTGGATATAGATTTTGAACTTATTAGTTCTCATTAGCACGCCATATACAGTGTTGATAATTCACCGACTAACCCAAGTGCATTTTAAAATGACCTTGCAGATAGTTATCAAAATCACGTTAAAGGCCACCAAATGACCTTAGAGATAGTTATCAAAATCACGGTACAGGTTACCATTAAATGCTCCTCATTAAACATTTCTACATTTCTAGAGTTTGTGAAGAGATAATCGATCGAATATTCTACCTATACATTAGATAAACTGAAATCTTTTAATCCTTAATTTCTTTGACCTTGCACCCATGAAAATTTTAATCAAAAAACCATACAGAACATTATACTCTAATCTCAGTTAATTTGGTGGGAGTTGATTTTATGCAAGGATTATGAGAGGTTCTTTGTATGGTTCCATTTTTTTTTTAAAGTAGATTATTATTTATTCCACAAAATTCCGTACAGCTCCATACTTAATTAAAGTAAAATATGATAAAATACAAAATAATTACTAAACTGGAAAAGTTTTAAAATGCGTTTACCCATATTTGTAAAAGTAGAAAGAACCGAAATATAACATCGAGTTACTGCCGCGGAAGCCTACATATGAAAGACCATAAAGATGCACATTCCTGTGATGAATTGAAACGCAAACTGGCGAAATGCTTCATTGAATAAACATTAATTTTATCGAATAAAATCGCTCAGAAACCGATGCATTTTTACAACAGTTCCCAATCATGTCAACAGTTGCAACCGGCGTGCAAGCAGATGTCTATCTGAAATACTTCCGCGAGATGCAATAAAATTGTACAATTTGTGATCGCTGACTGAATCGACCGAAGCGACGTTACTTTACCAAACGGCCAATGAATAAATAAGATATTATTTTTATACCAAAGCATCACGCTTCCTTTCAGTAGGTAATACAACGTCGTGTATCAATCGTTACCAGCGAATACGTCTACCTTTACTCAAGATTGAATCAAACCTTTTGCCTTGAAGCGTGTTGAACTATACTAACAATCTAATCTACAAAATAAATAAATGAAATTCAATTAGATGCGATAACTATGTACAAACTTCTTTTACAGGAAGATTCGTCGTGCCAATCATCCCCCTCAACCCCATCGGCACGTCACTGCGACGACCACTTCCCTCCACCCCGTTCGATGCGCGTCTCAGAGCCATGGCTTTATGGAAGCGTACGTTCAGCGCCTCCCGCACGATTCTTCCTTACGCCGGCTCTGGTACTCTGCACATGCGCAGAATACATCAACGGTACGAAGCGGTCGGCCAAGAAGAGTCCCACAATGTGCAAAAAGTGCAAGGGTACCCGATTGCCGTTTCATATGCTCGAACCCTTGCCCCCTTGTGCCAATGCTGCCAGCAAATACGGTACTGTGAGATGCTACCCGACCGCACCAGGGCCGGCTTCAGGGAGTATCGCGTATCGAGCGGGCACCGCCAGGGTTTCCAGTAGTTCTCGACCAAGTATTTTGCCGAATGCCGGACCAGATCCATACGAATATTTGAGAAGGTTATTAAACATTTTTATTTTTTCTCAATGAAGCTGTAGGTCCTTAATTAGAAAATATTTTGACTACTGTCGAATAATTTTTTTATTCGTTTAAAATAAACCAACTATTGGGATCCGTCAAATGGGCATACACTATCTGGTGGCAAAATTTATAACTCGAAAGAGGGAAAAATTTACATAGGAACTGAGTCGACGAAGTTTTCTTCTAAAGTTAAATCAAATAAAAAGTTAATATGTTAAGTGAAAAGCTGCAATAGCACTTGACGGAATTTGAAGGTTAGCTTCCGGATTTGTTATTTCCGAATTTTATAAAGTGATTGGCATTGAAAACACACTCACCTTCAACGAAATTTCCTTTCCGAGGCTTTGTGTCAGCCCAATCACATATTGTGTCAATACTTATCGTTTTATCCTAATTTAAAAACTTGGAAATTGCACGCTACACTATAGGAACTACGATAAATTTTCCCTAATCGGCGCCATGTTTTTAGGCTCCTCCCATTTGACGGAT
>NW_020442465.1:1710101-1738774 GCF_000699045.2 Agrilus planipennis
TTTAATAACAGAAAGGAAAAATTAGCTTCGAATATTTTATTAAATACACATAAAGATTTTACACAAAACCAAACGTACATTCTAAATCAAAGAAAACAGAAAATCCAAATAAAATAAAAACCAAAAAATATCGAAATTAAAGATGGGTATACCCTTACACTGTATTACATTTAGTCTTCGGGCTCCTGTTCGATGATGAATAAAATCATGGTGGAGAAATATTCCCACATTTCACAACTGGTAGTCTTAGAATGCGTCCACCTCCTTGGACGCTAAGATGTCTACTACCGTTGGCGGGATGTGGTGTCGATCGATGGTCCTCTTCCGACGCGCCCTCTCACCTATAACCCCTTAACCGTGCACAATGGCGATATCGCGCGGATCTGCCTGGCCCGTTACACTGTGTACCCAGCATTAACTGCTCCGAGTACCCGGTACTATCGAAATTCCATCCCCAACGAGGTGATAAGGGATGGCAAAGTTTATATGCAATAGCAGTATTTTCTCAAGGTACACCGGAAGGTAAATAAAATCGGTCAGCATTAGCCTCCAGGTCCTCACCTGGTGGAAAACTAAAGAAGTGAAGGTGGTGTAGGAGGATCCGTCAACAGCGGAGGAGAAATGTTAATTTGTGAATGAGGGCGCCATCCGAAAATGAAGGTGAAATGGATGGTGAGGGCAAGGACAAAGGAGTAATAACTCGCAGGCACGTGCCCTAAAAGAAATACAACTTGCTAGTAATGTTTTTTTTTGTGCAAAACTTTCTTAATTGCCAATAACTCGAGTAAACAAGAAGCTGGAGTTGCGTCAGAAAGAGAAATATAAATTCTCGTTTCATTTGTAAATACAAATAAAGATTTTTCAAATAAGAATTAAAAACTGTGTTTTAAAACAATTGGTTGTAGTTATAGCTATCTTAAAGTCTTTTATGGAACGTACGGAATTTACAAAACAAGTGATTGACAAAAATAATCATACAAAAAGCCAGTTTTTTTTTGTAACCACATCATCAAGCGATCATTCGAGACAAAAGGCATTTATTTATAATAAACGGTTCGATCAGCACTGGACAACGGTACAATGACCCCCAAAACGATTATGGATGCAGAAATGAGTTTGCTTTTAGGTAGGATTCTTACCGTAAAATCTCCAATATTCAAATTTTCTTTAACGGTTTGCTAGCCACATGGAAATATAGTTAAACTTTCAACCTCTGATAACGCGAACTTCTCCATAACTCAATCCAACGCAGTTAGAGGTAGTTTCGAATCTCATGACTCATGACCTTGGGATACGTAGTGTTCCTTTATTTCCTAATTTATGACAAACTATCAAATTCATTTTTAATTTACTACACTATTAAATCACTTAAACGTCCTAACGTAGACCACATCCAGCATCAGAAATGGAAACACCTCTAAAGAAGTTTTTGTGCTAGCGAAACGTTAGAAAGAAATTTCAACCGATGACGCCTTTTAGACCTGAATCAGGAATGCATCAGTTCGTATGCGTAAATCTCATTTCAGTTAAGCAATTATTATACCGACGTATGTACAGGGTGTCCAGAAAGGGTAGGGGTGTTTGTAAATTCAAAGTTTTGGAAATTAGTCGCTAGCGTCTGTACATCTCCTTAGAAACGGCGGCCATTTCGGTATAGATATTGGTATGGACCTTCTCTTTAAGGTATCCCCATAAAAAATAATTAGGAGGTGTGAAGTCGAGACTTCTCGGTGGCCAGTTGATGGTACCTCGACAAGAGATCACTTTTTCCGCGAAAAATTGATTGACAACCGCAAGCGATTGGTTTGAGGTGTGGCAAGTGGTCCCATTTTGTTGAAATCGCTATTCCACATTAAAACCACCAAACTCGTGCAGTTGTGGAACCAAAAAGTTTCTTAACTTGTCACAATTCTCATCACTGGTTACCGTAAGTGTTCGCTCTCGCCGGTCTTCAAAGAAACAAGGCCCAATGATGTCTTCACCAGACATGGTAGTCCAGTCCACGCAAATAACTTTTGGACTATGTAGTGGTTGTTCATGTTTATGTCTTGGCTATTCGTTGGCCCAGTAGCTACAGTTCTGTTTGTTTACGTGACCATTTAAGTGAAAGTTCGCTTTCAAACGTTGAAAAGCGTTGAAGCATTTCATTTGCAAAATTCAGTCGGAGAGAATAATCTGTATCGTTCAGTTTTTGAACTAACTGAATTTTATAGGTTGTAAAATGTAAATCTTGCTTCACAATCTTCTGTAACGACGATTTTTTGATGTCAAGTTCTTGACTGCGTTTGCGAACTGATTGGGACGGATTTTCACGCACTGACAGTCTCATTTCTTCAATCGTTTGTTGAGTTCGAACAGAATGCGGGCAACCTGGATTGTGAATTTTTGCAGTCGAACCGGCATTCTCGAACATTCGAATCCATTTTCTAATGGTATCGTCCTTCGGTGCATTCCATACATTGAATTTTGCCCGATATAATCGTTGATCTATGATCATCGGATCACCATTGCGATAATAGGGGCGTACGCAATAAGCATGATAGTCTCCCGGATACACTTCCATGGTCATTAAATCTCCAAAAAGTAGTGAAACAACCTATCCCTCCGAACCTCGTCGTTACAAAGACAACGCAGATACAAATACACCCTAGTCTTTCTGGACACCATGTATATAATTGCACTTCAAGCATCATTTTAGACTATCTTGTAACATCTGTATGAAGGTAAAGTATGTCTGTTTTTCCCATTGTGGTATTCCACATGGAATAATAGGTACTTGACGACACACATGCGAGTAGTTCTGTACCAGCACCGCTAAGGCTGAACAATTTACATATACACGATTAGTAAGTTTCATGTGCATGTATTTGTTTGAAGGATTGATCCTGTGAACTCCTGCAAGGTTGAGTGCATAGCTTGAACAGATTGAAAGTGGTCAGTAAGAACTATAATAGATTTCATTTATTACTACCTTAGTTATGGCGACCATTTTGCTATAACGACGTTAAATATAAGTCCCTTGAATTAAAGGCATCATATTAATAAGATCGTCAGTCCTAAGACTAGTTGGACACGTACCTCCACTCTTTTCTATCCTGAGTTAAATTTTGCATTTCCCTAAAACTAGAACAACCTACATCCTTAACTATTTGCGAACAGTAATCTAAACTAGGTCTACCTCTACCCCTCCTAACTCCTCTTTCTGCCTCTAATATGTCTCTGACTAGACCTTCATGCCTGAGAAGGTGTCCTACCAACCTTTCTCGCCTATTTTTAATTGACTTCCATAGAGTCCTCTGTTCTCCTATTCTTTCTAATACCTCTTCATTTCTAACCTTTTCTACCCACGTTATTCTCATCATTCGCTTATAACACCACATTTCGAAGGCTTCTAACCTTTTCTTTTCCGTCGCGCCCACTGTCCATGTTTCGCACCCGTACAACGCCACTCTCCAAACATACACCTTTAACAATCTTTTTCGAATTTCTAAATTAAACGTTCGCGAGCGTAGAAGTGACTTCTTTTTATAAAAGGCGACACGACCCTGCGCTATCCTCTGCTTTATATCCCTACTACTCATTCCATCCAGACTTATCTGACTTTCTAGATATTTAAAAGGATACTTTAATATAAAATTCATGACTCCTAAATGCACATTAACTGTGATAAAGGCGGAAATCGTTTCAAAATTGAAAAATGGTGAAAACTATACATACATGTCTGTATCTCTTTATCTTTGCTTGCAACGACTTCCTCAAGAAATAAGGGAAGAACATCGGTAACATCATTACTTTATCGTTATTGTTCTATATTTCCATAACTCAAATATGAACAAACTCTTTACTGAGTTTTTAATTATTAATCAATTTAAGAACGTTTTTAGAGTAATCTACCATATAACAAGATAAAGAATATTATGAGATTGTGGTAATGTAATAACTAAAAAAAAGGAGAGATTTACCCCCAGTTTACCGCAACAAATTCTACTAATCCTTATTGTCTCATTAACTAATAATGATATTGTACTAATACTTCTGTGACCTTACTCGAATAGTAACTTATAGTCAATTTAGACTAACAAAGTGTGTAATTTGTCATTCAAATCGAACTGTTTTAGATGTCCTTTAATTACTCGCAGGAAATTGAGAATCTAATTAAATTATCACGACCATTATCTTAGGGCGTTTAGAAACAAATTTAATTAAAATGACTTCTCACTAATCGAAGGCGAATAAAAAAGTCTATACCAAAGTTCCTCAAATAATAGAAGATGAAAACCATTAAAATACTCGTAGACATGTAGTATATTTGAACTTTTTTTTATGGTATGTTGCACTAACAAAAATCGGTATTGTAATGTTCGTGAGTTTAACAAAATTAACTTTTAAGACTGCTAACGACAAAACTATTTATTTACACTAATTATTAAGGAATTGAAAACACTATTAAACTATTACTAAACTTAGGTTATGAATTATTCTATTTATTTACACTACTGTTGAAATATCACTATTCACTGCGCTATTTATTTCATTGGATTCACTTCTGCAACGGTCAATTTATTTCTTCCTATCTCGCGATCGTTTCTTCCTTTAAATACTCTTTCGTTCACTTTCTGGAACCTTCTCGAAACATCGGGATAGTTTATTTTTTCTTTGAACTGTTTAAATGCTTTCCCAGAACGCAGGTACGACACACATATTTACAAATACGGCGCATATTAAGAAAGGCGCCCGCGGCTAGTCGGCGAATCGATAAGCCGTTCACGCCCACGTGTGCGCGATCGCACACAAACACACTCGTGCTCGCTACAGTATTATATTACTTCGGGATATGTACTTTTTTTCTGGATAAAACGTATCCTACGTTTTTTCCTGTATCCCTGACAATGTGTGTACAAAGTTTCATAATGATCGGTTGGAGTAGTTAAGGCGTGAAATCGTAACAAACTCAATTCGATGTAATACTGAATATTGCAAGTTAATTCGTCATGTTTAAGCTCAACTTCAGTCATTGCCAAAAATATGTCCGAATTTAGTAGGTAAACAAAAATTTCTTGGTAAACAATAAACAATAAATTTACAAGGAAATTGTTTAATGGTCACATGATGTTAGTGGCGCTAAGTTGTAAATAGATTCTCGTCATTTAGCCACACCCAGTTGCACATAAATATTAATTCAGAAACACTCAGAAATTAGTCTCTGGCGCCTTTTGACTTGTCTTTGAAGTAAGGCCGGAAAAACAAATGAGTGATGTAATTAGTCATTAAGTATACAGTACGCATTTTTTTTATTAATAAATAGATTACTAGTACAATAATTTACTTTATATCTGTCTTTTAATTTATTGAACCGGAAGCTATATTTACTGTTACTTTTAAAACTTATACTAAGTTAAATTTATTTACTAGATACCCATTTAATATTGATTTCCATAAACTATCAGTAATATTGAAATTGTTGCCGTTTCTGTCGCTTGAGCATAATCCGAAATGAATTCAAAATTATTAAATAAATGTAAGTATATAACATATTAACTTCAGATCAATTATTTATTATTCACTTAACGTCGTCCACGATTTCANTAGTGTTTTTTTGGTATTTAAATAATATCCACCAAAAGACACTAAAAAGGGCATACATGATTCTATTGTTACCGTTTACCTAATGGTTTTAATATAGAAATCTTCTACGAATAGTTATTCAGAACAGCGGAGAATTGAATAATTTACAACGTGAATATAATATAAATGTAATATCTGAAATATTCTGGTACAATAGTTATATTTGAAGATCAAAACTGAATATTTCCAATATATACGATCTTTCTCAACATGCAAATCGGTGGAGATATATACGAATATTCGTACAAATACCTACAGTCATCTTTTCATAGAACAAATATGAAGTTACTAAGTTCTACCCTCGGCTTGGATCGCGTTGATGTCCTAAATACGTCAAATACCATGGACGACCACATAAATTTAAAACAGTATCTTTTTTTGATAAAACATACCCTATGTTATTTTTTGTACCCCTAACAATCATCATGTAACCCTGACAATCATCATAAGGTCGTCAGTCTTAAGACTGGTTGGACACGCACTTCAACTCCTTCCTATCCTAAGCTAATTTTCGCATTTCCTTAAAACTAGAACATCTCACATCCTTAAATATTTGCGAACAGTAATCTAATCTAGGTCTACCTCTACTCCTCTTAACTCCTGTTTCTGCCTCTAATATACCTCCGACAAGATCTTCATGCCTGAGACGGTGTCCTACCAACCTATCTCGCCTATTTTTTATTGAATTCCATAGAGTCCTCTGTTCTCCTATTCTTTCTAACACTTCTTAATTTCTAACCTTCTGTATCCACGCTATCCTCATAATTCGTCGGTAGCACCAGATTTCAAAGGTTTCTAACCTTTTCTTTTCCATCGCGCCCAATGTCCATGTTTCGCACCCGTACAGCGAAGCGCTCCCAACATACACGTTTAACAATCTTTTTCGAATTTCTAAATTAATTGTTCCCGAGCATAGAAATGACTTCTTTTTATTGAAGGCGACTCGACCCTGCGCTATCCTCTGCTTTATATCCCTACTACTCCTTCCGTCCTGACTTATCTGACTTCCTAGATACCTAAAATCAGCCACTTCTAGTCTTTCGTCTCCTATCTTTTCGTTATTTCCCTACTATCCCTTCCTCCTGACAATGCGTGTACAAAATTTCATGATAGGTTTTGTCCATCCACATCGGCCATATAAAACTAATTTTTCTGTCCCTCTTGAACAGTATTTTTTTCTGGACAAAAGTACCCCTAACAATGTGTATACAAAATTTCATGATAATCGGTTGAGTAGCTAAGACGTAAAATAGTAGCAAACAAACAAATAAATTCACATTCGCATATATAATATAATATGATATAAGCTCAATAAATAAATACGTTTTGATCTAATAGATTTTGAGAGTCGGTTAGGTTAGGATAATTTGCAGAGAAGCAGGTGATATTTTCAGATAGATTTTTGCTCGTTCGACATAAAAAGAAACAAATTTGACAATGAAATATCCCATTTCTATGATCGGTGAACGTTTTGCCTCACCTGATGTGTAATATAAAGCGATATGTACGTATGTAAGTATGTATGTATATAATTTATATTGCGCTACATTATTCATGCACAATTCTGACATGAAACATACCCCATTCAAGTGGTTACAGATTATCTATTTTTAGTGCAATTGTATGTAACATAATGAAACATGAGAAATCCGAATGTTTTGGTTCTTTTTTTAGCAGAAGTGCACACATTTTCTTGCCTTATTTATTCCACCGCATACATATTCACTAAAGTTACAAATCACAATAATTTATGGGAACACTTTAATTATGCAAAAATAGCCTTTCAAATACACACAAAAAAGGAAGAAAAAGGACAAACACATGCGCGCCAAGAGTTTCCTAACATCATTATCAAATTTAGTCAAACCCACATTAGGAAAAAGATAATAAAAATATAACAGTTTAACAGCGATTTTTATATAATTTTTATTTTCTGAGAGTGTTTAAGTATACATATAACGAAATTTACAGCATCCTTATAATTCTGCGTTTATATGGTTGGTTTTACGTACGTTAACTCATATTAAAAGCTTGTTCCCTTTTATTATAGCGAATAATTCGGTGTAACCTTATATAATTTTCTAAATACGGATATAACAATTGTGGTATCAAAGTATCTGAGGCACAGGGTGATCGTCATACACCTCGTCATCAGGAGTTATGTTTTAAATTCATTGCAAATCAAATTAAATTAGTTATTTGGGGACTTTAAGGATGTTTGGGAGGTACAATCGGAGAAAAGAGTACATAAAATTAGAAATTCGTGATTAATTAGGTTTTGCACCATATCATGAGGTAAATAAATAGATACTATCTAAGAACAAAGGCATTCACGGCCGGAATCCATAGTAGAATGAAGATTCGGGCTATAGGGCCGTGGTCTAAGTGAACTGTTCCGTCCAGACGTTTCGTCAGCTACTGCCGCTGACATCCTCAGTGGTAGTGCTGCGTTGACAACGTGAACGTAGATTATATCTCGAAGTCTCGACAGCGTCACGTTGTCAACGCAGCACTACCACTGAAGATGTCAGCCGCAGTAGCTGACGAAACGTTTGGACGGAACAATTCACTTAGACCACGGCCCTATAGCCCGAATCTTCATTCTACTATAGATACTATCTATACTAAAAAAAAAAGTATACGGTTTGAGAGAAAATTTGGAATTTGACCAAAAAAATTGAATAAAATAATAAATAACGAATAATATGGAAAATTTTTAACTGACTTTTGGCAGTGAATATGCTTTGATTTCAACTTCGAAACAAAAAAATATTTAGTTTCAATCTCTATTAATAATGAGCGTAAAACTTTTTAATATGTTTAAATAATAATTAAAACTTTAAAATTGCATTTATTTTAGACAATTATAAATATTATCATTATATTATCAAGTAAAAACGAGATTTTCAGCTAATTTTTCATTTTTTCCTCGATAACCATTTAGTGAATTTGAATAATCTTAAGCTAAAGTAATTCTCCAGAGTTCAAGTTACTTATTATGAAAGTTTGAAATTTCTGGTAGCTTTTTTTCTGTTAATAAAAATAAATTTAATCTGTTCGGTTAACGAATCTCCATAAAATGACGTGTACAATTATAAATGTTATCATTATATTATCAAGTAAAAACGAGATTTTCAGCTAATTTTTAAATTTTTCCTCGATAACGATTTAGTGAATTTGAATAACCTTACGCTAAAGTGATTCTCCAGAGTTCAAGTTACTTATTATAAAAGTTTGAAATTTCTGGTAGCTTTTTTTCTGTTAATAAAAATAAATTTAATCTGTTCGGTTAACGAATCTCCATAAAATGACGTGTAAAATTACAATTTTTTAAAATTTCAATAACTTTTTAACGGTTTAGTGAATCGATTTGTAATTTTTACAGGAGTTTTAGAATTGAATGAGGAACGTTTTCCAAATTTTTATTTGTTTAGTAGCATTCTGACATACCTCCCAAACATCCTTAAGGGTCGCGGAAGACGAATATCAATCGGCGACGGCCTCCAAAGGTATCTGAGGACCAGGGTGACCGTTATACACATCGACTTTAAATTCATTAAAAATCAATTGAAATTAGTTAGTCGGGGGCTTTTGAGAGTATGCACACTACATTTTTCTTATTCACCGATGCAATTTTGCAATCCAAGTTATCGTCTTTATGTTACAAATTTTGCCAGCAAATGGTGTACGCCTATTTAACGGATTTCAATTAGTTACGGCATATTAATCAAAGAAAAACTAATTCACACTTTAGCCTAACTAAAGTGATGCTGACAAGGCAGGATCTTAATTGTTGTATGTATACGTATTTCCCTTTACAGTATAACTGAACGGAAGGCTACCCTAACCCCAGTGAGTGCTGACCGCTTAGCTGGCTGCTATTGAAGCCAAAATCGCTTTTTCAAAACCGCCCAGGCGGAATCGAAAATGGCAAATTATTCATAATGACCGCGACATGTCTATGTTTGACTTGATCCGTTATAACAGCAGTATTGTTGTTGATTTTCCTGCGATCGTAAATTTCAAGAGCACATACAAAAGCCGGTTGCATTTAATGTCACCTTTACTATATACCGTAAATTATTCGGTGAGAAACTTTCAAAACATGCAGATGCTCTAATGTAAACATTATAAAATTTATCTGGAACAACCATCTACAAACGAACCTGGGTAAGCGGGAATTCAAGGGACCCAAATATTATTCTCACTCATAGAGTTTTCTCATTTATAGAGGTTTATAAAAATCGAACATAAACATGGTGTTAGAGCGTTAAGAAATAGGTAAAACATTTGACTATAAATAGGTACTTATTTTATTTATTTAAAGAAATCCGTTTATTTTTAGATCAGATAATCAGAATATCCTTTTTACATGTGGTGTTACATGCGAATAATGAGGATACCGTGGACAGAGAAGGTCAGAAAGAATAGGAGAACAGAGGACTTTAGACTCTAGCAACATAGGTTAGTAGGACATCCTCTCAGGCATGAAGGGCTAGTTAGAAATATATTAGAGGCAGAAACGGAAGGGTTAGGGGCAGAGGCAGATTAAATGTCGAGAGCGCTCTAGGCTAGCACCTCATAGGCGCCCCTCTGGCGGTCATATATTTTGCAAAATACTTTTTTTTTATTAGATACTTCTTTATTTTATTGTTTTAGTTTTAAAAACTTCCGCCCGCGCCCCTTTTTAACCTTGCGCCCCTAGGCATATGCCTACTTTGCCTTATGGATAATCCGCCACTGGTTAGGGGTACACCTAGATTAGATTACTGTTCGTAAATAGTTAAGGATGTGGATTGTTCTAGTTTTAGGGAAATGCGAAGATTAGCTCAGGATAGGAAGGAGTGCAGGTGAGTGTTCAGCCAATCTTAGGACTGGCGACTGAAAATGTTTTTCAATTTCCTAAATTTTATCAAAAATGAAATCACTTTAATTTTGAGGGAACAACGTCAAACGTACTTCCTCCAATGATTGTTATCAACTGAAACCAAATGTTGAGAATGAGTACCATGAGCAGGTAGGAACAATGTGCTGCAGATGTCTAGTAATTGTAGTCTCGCTTATAGAGGTGTAGAGTAAAAAAACTGTCACATACAGAGGTCTAGAAGTGGAAAATGACTCTCTCTTAAAGATGTATTTACACTGTCACTCAGTGTAATGTAGTAAGTGTTGGAAGGCTTTTAGTGAATTCTGAAATTTGTGTAACGATACCTCTTTTAATTTAATGTTTACCTACAATTAATCATTTACCATCTTGGCGCCAGATCGTAACACTATTTTATATGTGCCAATCGATCGGTGGTAATAAATAATTATTATTTTAAGTACCCGATTTACCATTGCATTGGATGATTAGTAATTTATGATCAATTTGTAAAATACATGGCAATTTATATAGTTCATAAAATTTCTGTGGCAACTGAGTATCGATTAATGTGATAATTTGATGCATTTAGAGGCAACAACTTTATTTTCAAATAAATGGCAGGTACAGTTACATTGAAACATATACGAAACACGCCCACAATCATTAATTTGTTACCGCTAAACAACAATTAAAACATTTGTCACAAAAGAAAAACGAATATCTATGGTACTTACTAAGTTATGTAACTAGTACAACAGATTTTGATTAATGATAACATACAATTACAGTCAAAATCTGTTATAACGACATCGAAGGGACTACTCATATTTGGTTGCAAAAACCGATAGTCGTAACAGCCGGTGACGTTGTTATTTAGTACCTAATACCTATTATTGAATGTGTGATTAATACATTCATGTATAAAATAAAACTCCATTTTATTTATTTCACATAAAACGTATAATAAAAAGACATTACGTACATATAATTATCATTTTTCTATATTAATAAAATCTGTAATTTTAGTTATTTCAATACAGCTGGTAGTGCTCATATTTGGACCTTCTCCTCTATAATTCTTCGAAAATATCTGCTAAATGTAGTCGCTTAAAGAGGTATGTCGTAATAAGCAATGTCGTAAAAACCAGTGTTTTTTATAAGGAGCTCTAATAGAATTCAGCCGGGACCTATGATTTTGGTCAATATAGCCGGTATGTTGTTCTAAACGATGTCGTTATAAACGGTTTTGACTGTAGTATGACTTGTCACCTTGCAGACATTCAGTGAACATAAATTAGCAGAACGAAAAAAACCAAACCCAAAAGAAGAATATTATGATCATTCTTTTTTAAAATGTCATCAGGTCGATAAGAATAATTATTACTTTTGTACATGCAACACGTACCTAATTGTAAACATTTCGTTCGTTTTGTCGTTCATTAGTGTGTCTCGCCGTGTGTGGCATTTCTATGAAAATTTAAAAATAATTACCACCGCGTGATTTAATGGGCAGCATGGAGAATAAAATTATGGGTTCGAACAGTTGTAAAAACTACGTTCATTGTGACGATGTAAATCTAGCAGTGTCATGAAACCAAGTTCGTTCATAAGGAACAGCAACTAAAAGAATCGTAATTCACAGAACCTGGAGACACTATAACACAGTGAGCAGGCATGTAAATTTCAATAAATCAGAATATTACATGCGCTAACCGAAGCTGCAACATACAAACATTACGAAGTTGCTGTCTGTTTAACGGAAACCGCGATGACCAACCTATCAATTACACAGTAACCTTTAGTCTTACTATCTATAATCTACATACTAGTGGATGGTATAATCCATCCAAATTTCAATGGACGGTACTATTGTTGATGTTACGTAGCACTTATATTGTAAAGTTCCTCTATCTCGTAACCTATTAGTGATTTCATCGCTACGGGTGTAGCCGCAGCCACCCCCACATACTATCTCATTGACTCTACGATCAAATATTGACATTATACACATCCAACACGTCAAAAGGTTGGTGGCTTCTAATCAAAAGTTCGATTAAATGACATTTTCGAACGCCTAACGCACAGTTCCATCCTTTAATTAGATGTTTTAATAGTCAAAAGGTATACACATGTACCTACAGAGAATCATTTGTATAGCAACGACTAATAGCAGAATCCTTTCCTATTATAACCTAACCTAAAACTCTGGGGTTGGATTTTATATACAACAATCGGAAATACGCTAATGACGGAATCCTTTCCTACCATAACTTAACCTACGCAGTTGGACCTTATGTACACCAATCAGAAATACGCTAATGATGGAATCCTTTCCTACCATAACCTAACCTAAACCTCCGGATTTGGACTTTATGTGCACCAATCAGAAATATGATAATGACGGAATCACTTTCCTACCATAATCTAACGTAAACCCCTGGTGTTGCACTTTACATACACCAATTGGAAAATCCTCTCTCACTTTAACCTAACATGCCCCATAGTGCTTATATTATTCCATATAAAAGTCAATCAAAGAAACCTTTTTCATCAACCTAACTCAAATTCTTGGTACATACCATTTGACATAAGCCAATCGGGGTGTCCTCTCTTGCCATATTTACCTAACAAAAGCCCAAGGTGCGTAGCACTTCACACATGTGAATCAAAGTTNGAAAATCCTCTCTCACTTTAACCTAACATGCCCCATAGTGCTTATATTATTCCATATAAAAGTCAATCAAAGAAACCTTTTTCATCAACCTAACTCAAATTCTTGGTACATACCATTTGACATAAGCCAATCGGGGTGTCCTCTCTTGTCATATTCACCTAACAAAAGCTCAAGGAAGGTGCGCAACACTTCACACATGTGAATCAAAGTTCCTGTATACTGTAGTCTAATCTGACATAATCATTGCAACGGAGGTCTTTTGACTACAGCTACTATCAGAACATGTCTTTGACCTTACGACGACCGAACCTTAATTTATATTTAGAAATTTTGATTAAACGACATCCTGGATACCGATGGTAGGCCTATTGCACAGTTCCATAATTAAATTGAACTTCCGATAGTCAGCTAATTCCAGAAAGTCGGATATTGAGAGATCCCTCAAGAATTATTTCTACAATTCGATACGTCCATGAGAACCACAGATATTAGTATCAGATTACTATAAGAGTGATGATGTTCATCTTAATTAGATTACGATCAGGTGAGATAAGCGAAATTAACTTTTGCTGACAATTTTTATACGATAAGATCATTTCTTTTGATCTTATTTTTTTAAAATAAAATAATAGTAATTGTTTGTATATTTACTCTTGTAAATGGCTGCATGGAAACAAATTTGTTGAACACTAATTAAAAATTTACTTACAATTAGTACAAAAATTGGATATTATTTAAATTACCCATATATATATATAAAAGAAAGTCGTGTTAGTTACACTATTTATAACTCAAGAACGGCTGAACCGATTTGGCTGAAAATTGGTGGGGAGGTAGCTTACAACCAGGAGACGGACATACGACACTTTTTATTCCGTTCCCGTGGAAGAAAGGAGTGGTGAAGAGGAGTTGCAATATTTAAATGGAACATATATTGTTTGTCGTCAGACTGAATTTATTTGAAACTTGGTATATATGCTGTTTGATATTATTAATTAAATGAAAATAGGTTGGAACGTTTCTATGGGGTATATTTTATTTCTACTCTAAGCAAATACGTGTTTTGGCAATTTTTAAAAATCAACCCTTAAGGATGAAATGTTGTTGCTACGTTTGTATTTGAAATCTAAGATGACGACATTACATAAAATTAAAACGTTGTAAGGGTGAATTGAGAGTTAAAAGGTTTTATGGAGAAACAATAATAATTTCTGCGAGCGAAGCCGTGTATATAAATAATACAATATAAATAAATCAACAATTCTTGCGTTAGAACAGTGGTGGACTTGGCAAACGATATCCCCGCAAAATTTTCAAATTCCAATATAACAGAGTGCGAGGAGATCGTTGAATTTGTTATACTTAACGTGACACAGTAAATATTAATTGAGACCCGTTTTGATTCCGGATTAAAACGGACTAAAAGCGTAGGTTACATTACAAATTACGTACAAGCAGCAGCGATTAACTCCAGTACGTTTTCGAACCTGTATTCCAGAATCCAGATAGGATTAAGCTTCCAAAGCGTCACCGTAATACCTTTAATCAATACGCCGCGTCGGTAATGCAGCAAATACATAATTGTTCGTAAGCTTATATGCACATGTATTGAAACAAACCCAAACCACCATATGTATTCGTGATGAATTTTTTTCGTTTCTAACCAACCATTTGTTGACTTTATGTAAAATTGTTGTATTTCTTTTGAATAAATATAATATAGTGTCAACTGTTTATAACAAAACACTGTTTATAATAAAGATCTCTTGGGCTTGAATAATTTTCTGTATAACACTCTGTGATGAAATCAATCTTCTCTGTATCGAGTCAGTAAAATGAATGGACTAATAATAAGTTCGTTATCGTAAGTTTCTTTGTTTGAAGATTAACCATTAAAAATTTCATTTGTAGTCTAGTCGAACGAAAATACAACACCATAGACTGGTAAGTAATGAAGACACTCCTGAGTCAGGAATCTGTCGTAACTGAAATTAGAAATGTGTAGCATATGCCAAACGTATATTGATTTTGGTCAATACCTCCAATTTTATTTGTTGGTATGTCCGATAATTCGATTCGAAAACCAGAATTCTTCAAGTTTTCATAAAGTAGCTAGATGCATTTAGAAACAGCATTGAAATGAGAAAAACGGCACCAGGAGAATGTCTCGAAAAACAGTTCCATTGATGAAAATTTCATCATCGGCGCTTTTCTCTCACCAGGGGTGTTTCCGGCAACAGTTCTTCTGATGAAAACCTCATCATCCTGGCATTCTTCCCTCACTATGGGTGTCTTGAAGTACAGTTACTTTGATGCAAAAAATCTCATCATTATGGCGTTCTTCCCCCACCAGAAAAATTTTGTTAGAATAGATCCTTTAGTGGAAACCTCATTATCTTAGCGTTTTTCCCTCACATATTAAACTCAGTAAGAGTTTTCGATTTCGAGAAAAAGACTGTCGTCGAAAACATCTAAGTCTTACTTCTTGGAAATGAATTTTAAGGATCAAACTCATATTTAATAATGTTTTCACGAAAATGAGACGGTGAAAAATCGTTTCAAGCAGGATCATTTATTGCTTGGCATTTTAGGTCAACATCAGTTATTGTAATGAGCAATGACAATTATACATATGCTAATACTCATTACCATAGAATCTACGATGTGAGTAATCATAATTATAAATCTAATACAGTTGAACCTTCGATCAAGGAAAATCTATGATACTAAACGCATAAATATGGATTAACCTTACTGTAATCTTTAACCCTTAGCAAAAATGTTCATTTTCCGCGTCGTTTGGCCATGGTTGATGGCAATCGGCTGTACCATTATAGAACAACCTAAGAAATGAACGTCTTCGTGTTTGCTACTGTGAACAAACAGGATTATCTTCGCTTTGTTCAGGAAAAATTTGGTTATCATCCGGAAACGTTATCGAAACTTTTAGAAAATTCTAAAACTTTTTCGAATCTTGTAGATATAAGATCATCCAGAAAAATCTGTGCATTCCGTAGTGTTCTGACCAGACGTTGGAACTCAATTAACACTTTTGCTTACTAACTCTAGATATAGAGTCCTTTGGTTCGATGGTCTTTAATACTGATGTCTTTGAAACCAACCGCTCCAGCTAAAAACTGAAACATTTTTCACAGACGCGGGATGGAAGGTTATCATGCCTCATAGCCCTCATGAAGTTGCCGAGTTTTAGCAGCTTTTAGTATTATATATATGTTTATTGACTTACGAATGACAAAAAATAAAAGTAATCTTGACCCCAAATACATGTACTTAATGATTCCATTCAGCATTTGTTCAAAAATCTATAATGCGGGTATATAATAAGTGTTTGTTACTTCGGTTCACATGACAGCATTTGAGCGACTTACAATATTCATGGTATGGAGAAAAATTATTCTCACGGATGCAACTGACACGCAGTCATGAAAATTATCTATCTACATTAATACCCTGACTACTGTACCACTTTTAATCTCCGACATAAGTTCGTTTTAAACTTAAATAAGCTCGAATGAAACTTTACGTATCAAATGCAAATGAAGAAAATTTGGAAAAATCAAGCAATAAAAAACTGACATATGATCGAATTGAAAAAGTATAAGTTTCGGACAATTTACTAGAATAGTTATGTTTCGATGTTGAAATGATAAATCAATTACGATTAATCTAGGAATGTGTCAATTTTAATACCGCAAACCCTAGACTGAAAGTATGGAGCTCAAAGCAATATCAGTACGACTCAAAAGTGAGCCAGAGAAGCTAACAGATCATCTAGATAATTCATTCCCTTGAATAGTACAAAATAGAACCAGACGAATAAAATGGACACCTTGAAAATTATCTGAGAATTGCAACCACCTCAATCGAACTAGATGTTAATTTATAGTTTATCAAACTATAGTTTAACTATACGTAAACATGTTCATATATTCTTGATACTTCTTCCTTAAAACAGCGATTTTTTTCTTCAGTATTGAAAATACAATTTGGATCATTTATAAGCGATCAATCTCATGAAATCATTGAGCGACAGATCTGATGGCCGATCAGGATCGACGGTCGAAGTTGCGGTGCCTGTTACTCTGGATTAGAAGTAAACGTAAATGAACACATAAAGTATAACTATTCGATGATTGAATAATTATGATGTATTGCGTCCAACAACGTTGTAAACTGGGCTCGATTAATTTTTATTACTAGTTAACCTGAATGCTCCAATGATGATCTCCGAAATTTTAAACCCGAATCGCACTGCTTTAAGCAAATGGCGAAATTATGGAAATGTCCACTTAGGAATATATTATCCTTGAAGATTCGTGGCCAACTACAAAGGATATCGAAATTTCGAAATTGAGACCGCTGCACACAGGGGCAACAGAAGCATAACCATGGATAGCAAACTGGTCAATAGTGAATAGGAGGAGATGTTGTCTTCCTTCCGTTTCATTTTGCTTGTAATATACGTGCATCCCCGCCGTCAATGGCGTTAACGACGGCGACGACGGATCGTAGCAAGCCAAGTAAGCGAGCCGGCCGGCATCGAAGGTGGCGGTAGTCGCGCATTGCCCACTTGACGGAAAGGCTGCCGCTGATTGCTTCGAGCGAGCAACACCACGTGCATGCTACGATCTTTTTTATAACTCATCTCCAAAGTTTCGATTATTTTTCGCGAGTTTTCGCAGTTTTTCTTTCGTTTCTCTTTACTGGTTGCATACGTCGCGGTTCCGTGCAGTGCAACCGAATTGCGAGCGAGAGTGGTGAACGCAGGAGGCTGCGGTTTGGCGTAAGGGATGATCTAGTGACGAAGTGATATTATGGTGAAACATTTGTGGTGGTTGCGCACGTGATTATTGATAGGAGGGACAGGAAGAACACGCGGGAATTTGCAACATGTTGTTCAGGTAAGGGATGCGCGAGCGTCGCGACGCAGGGCGTCGCACTCTTGCGCACGAATTTTTATATTTAATAGTAATAACTGTCGTACGTCTTGGGGGTTGATGCAGCACAGGAGACGTATAAAAAAGATCGTCTTTATTTTCGAGAAAATATAGAATGAGAAAAGTATACTTAGGTAAATACATTTTCAAGTAAAACCAGAAAGGAAAATCAAAATTTGAAATATAAAATTAAGGGTGCCTTTTACTGAGATGACATTCATCGTCATTAAAAGGTCGTCAGTCCTAAGACTGGTTGGACACGCACCTCTACCCTCTCCTAAACTAATCTTCGCATTTCCCTAACATTAAAACACCCTATCTAATTTGGAACTACCATTACCCCTCTTAACTCCTGTTTCTGCTTTTAATATGTTTCTAACTAGCCCTTCATGCCTGAGAAGGTGTCCTACCAACCTATCTCGCCTATATGTACCTCCTCATTTTTAACCTCTATCCACGGTATCATATTTCGAACGCTTCTAACCTTTTGAGATGACATGAATGAATAAATTATAAATGCCTCATTAAAATTTATCTATAATTTTAACAAAAAGAATTTAGTTACCTTAAAGCTTATATACGTCTATAGTTATAAAATAGTTTTTAATTTATTGACAACGTGTATAATCTATCTATATTACCTTCGCCTGATGAAGTCAATAATAAATAGTTGACGAAACGTAGCAAATTACAATATGTGTTAATATTCAAGTTTAGTTAAATAAAAAAAATTATTGCAATTGCAACAAACAGTATTATTACGGTGAAATGGGCTGCGAACTGGGCGTGAATGTCGAAAATAACTATGAACTCCGATACCCGCTATATTTTATGTTAAACAAGCATATTGGAATTATTGACTTCTTTCTATTTTAGAGTTTTTGTGAATAAATTCGAAGCAAAATATAAACGATTTGCGAACCCACGTCGTCGATATTCACCCAAGTCGTGAAGGAATGTTCGTTAATTTATAAACAAGATTCAATTAATATTAAAAAAAGTTGATAACTGGTCTAAACAGTTGCAGTTTACATAAAAATAAAATATACATTTAATAACTTGTAATACTTAACATTTTCAATACTGTAGTATGTTATATCGCAATATTCAAATATAATACATAATTGGCTATAATGCTTTTTTATAAGTACGTTTTTCATTTAAAATTAAATTCTGTTATATGTGATACCTACTTACTGTATAATTATGACTAATATACGTTACCTAAATATATTATATGTGCTTCATTCTGCTAACAGTAATTAATGATACATAACGTGTAATAATGTATGTTGTAAACTTTTATTATCACTTATTTACTTTTCGGTAGACATTATCATTTATTGCACTAATAAGGAAGTATTTTTTTGGCTTTTGTGTGTGACGCCTTACGTCACGCCGGGAGGGTGGGGGTGGAGTATCTTTGGGTAGCATGGCGAAATATGACGACGGAGGGACGTACTAGGTACATGGCCACCCAAAAATTACTAAATAATCAATCGTTAACATAATTATGATTTTGTGTTATACTATTTGGAATATTGTATAGACCAAATTCTCTATAATTTATTTTTTTTCTAGACTAAAAGATAAAATGTAGTGACTTATACTGATCTAATATAGAGTTTATAATGCCAGTCATATTGGATAGGGGTGCCAAATAAATACAACCTTTTGTGATTCGGGCTCATAATCAGATGAAAAACGATGTAGTAAATGTACAAATGTTGTATTTTAATTGAGTATTTTGTATAGGCGCTGTGAACATTGTGTGAAAAGTTGACCAATTTTCTCCCAAAGATACACAATTATGCTGTCTTTTATAATTGGCTATAAATAAATTAAACAGCATACTCTACTGTACTGTTCAAAGATACCGAAACTATTAATAAAACAATTATTATTATTCCTCTGATGGGTCAAAGCATCCATCGGCTCGCATCATTTTTCATACGTTACATAATTCCAAAATTAAATTCGATTCGCGATATTACAGTATTTGAATGGCTACACATTTTACTCCTTTCTAGAGGGCTGTTAGAGAGCAACTAAATTTTTTTAAGGAAAAAACTAAAAACTTAAGTGTTTCATTCCTATCAACTACTTATACTGTAAGATTTTCTAAAGCAGGCTTTTATTTTTTTGATAATTATTTTCTTTTACAAGCAAAGTGTAGGTGCATGCTCCTGTGACCTTATACCAGCCGTCATTGTATTCCATTTATATCAATTCCCACAAATATCAAAAAGTTCATATTATAAATCATCATCATCATAAGGTCGTCAGTCCTAGGACTTGGTTGGACACGCACCTCCACTTCTTCTTATCCTGAGATAATCTTCGCATTTTCGTAGCACTAGAACATCCACATCCTTAACTATTTGCGAAGAGTAATCTAATCTAGGTCTACCTCTACCCCTCCTAAGTCCTGTTTCTGCCTCTAATATGTCTCTGACTAGACCTTCATGCCTGAGAAGGTTTCCTACCAACCTATCTCGCCTATTTCTTATTGACTTCCATAGAGTCCTCTGTTCTCCTATTCTTTTTAATACCTCTTCATTTCCAACCTTCTCTATCCACGGTATCCTCATCAAGCATTCTTCTAACCTTTTCTTATCCGCCGCGTCCACCGTCCATGTTTCGCACCCGTACAGCGTCGTTCTTCAAGCATACACCTTTAACAATGTTTTTCGAATTCCTAAATTAACCGTTCGCGAACATAGAAGTGACTTCTTTTTATTGAAGGCGACTCGACCCTGCTCTATCCTTTGTTTTATATCCCTACTACTCCTTCCGTCCTGACTTATCTAACTTCCTAGATACCTAAAATCAGACACGTTTTCTAATCATTCATCTCCTATCTTTATATTATTTTACTTTTATTTATTTTCATACAATACTGTTTTGTCAATACTGCTTCCATTTTATTGAAATCATTTCTAACTCCTCTTTGCTGGATGTTAATACTGCTTATCACCTACAAATCTAAGCCCCCTTTTGTCCCTCTATATCTGTATCCATAAATCCATCACGGCATAAAAATTGAAACGTACATAAACATCACATTTATCAATCAAATAATAAAACTTATTTAGCGCGTTTAATGGAAGCGTTAAAAACATTGAAGATACCTTACCTAATCATTTTTTATTGTGAAAATTAACTTTTGCACTTTGAATTCGCTTATTGTTAATAAGTAATAATTATTCGTACCATTAAGACGAACGAAAAGGTTGCAAATTTTTACGATAGCCATCAACTGCTTCGAACGCAAGAAGTTGAAACTAATATGTGTACATTTCTGGCTGTAATTAGTGTTGCATACGGACACCATTAACGTCAGCGTTATTTACAACTAAAATAAAAACGAATGTCTCCATCAGATATAATTTACATACTACATGCGAAATGTCCCAGACCTATGTATGCTTACTTGATAAAGAGTGCTATTCTTCGTAATACCTTATGACGAGTATCTCAAGATGTAAACATACACATATTAAGTAGAGACATCGTACCTAATCTTTCTTTGTTACAAAATTTTATTTGGTTATTACGAAGTATTCCATTTCCGCAAGGAATGCGGGTGGGCCCTCATCAGCCTACTTTTATGAATTGGTGATGACCAAAGCAAGACCAAGTCCTGTTATTGGTCTTGGTCTTACTGATACAGCCTCGGTTTTGGTCTTACGTGTTAAGTCTTGGTCTTGCTTACTTAATCTGATACTTATGTTTTTATAATTCTTATTCTTATAATTCTTTATAATTCTTTATAATTCTCTTAATAATAATTCTTCTATGCACATTTTTTTTTATTTACAGACACAATAATTGTCTTAACTGCTGAAATTTTCTATCATACATGAAAACTTACCATGTTGTTAATTGTGAGAGTTATGAAAAGTCGATAAGTTAACCTACACCAGTGCATAAATTGAGCGTTCCTCCAACGCATAAATTGAGCTTTTAGCGAACAAAATAGTATAAGGTACTTGAATGGTTAGAAATGAGGAGGTCTTAAAATGAGGAAGTCTTACAATGAGGAGGTCCTACAATGACGAAGGCTTACAATGAGGAGGTCTTACAATGAGGAGGCCTTATGGAAATCAGTTCATCATTATCATCATCATCATCATAAGATCATCAGTCCTAGGACTGGTAGGACACGCACCTCAACTCTTTCCTATCTTCGCATTTCCCTAAAACTAGAACATCCCACATCCTTAACTATTTGCGAACAGTAATCTAATCTACGTCTACGTCTACCCCTCCTAACTCCTGTTTCTTCTTCTAATATATCTCTGACTAGACCTTCATGCCTGAGAAGATGTCCTACCAACCTATCCCACCTATTTCTTATTGACTTCCATACAGTTCTCTGTTCTATTCTTTCTAATACCTCTTCATTTTTAACCTTCTCTATCCACGGTATCCTCATATTCGCCTGTAACACCACATTTCGAACGCTTCTAACCTTTTCTTTTTATCAGTTATAAGGAATAAATGAAACAGGATGCTAGGTCACCTTCTGAGTCATGAAGTGTTAGAAATATATATTAGTGGCAGCAATAGGAGTAAAGAGGGACAGAAGATATAGAACTTGATCAGATTGCTGTTTTCAAATAATTTAATTTCTAAAAAATACTACAAACGGCACAGTGAACGCCATCTGTAGCACGATGCTACATTTTAGGATTACGTATTTAAATATAGACCACTTCGAATTATTTTAATTTAATTTCTAATTTAGAGAAAAGCTCATGATATGAAAGCTTCAACGACAATCTTATGATAATGACCCTGACGTAACTTAACCTCAAAATAAATAATCTTAACCGTCTAAACAAAGTAACAAATCTTTTTTTTTTTTATTAAAATAAGACGGAAGAAAATCGACCTTTAATAACTATCACTTTTGGGCTGCGAGTCAGTATTACTGACTCTAAAAATATAATTAATGTGTTATTTCGTTACCGTCAAGATTCGTGAGAACATTAACATCTCCTAGTTATACCTACACGTGAAACCCGTCGTCACCTGTAATACCGCTACCGCTAAGCACACTTACTTATTTACTTTTGAGAACATAAAGAATCCACCTGCTAATTGGTTGATTGTAGTGGGATATACGTTACGTAACTTACGTTATGTTTGTGTTGAATTACAAAATAAACAAATAACTAGGATGTTTATGCAATTGTAATTTCATACATAAGCACGAGCTAGTATCTCTTAATAAAGTAATTGTTAAAAGTTGACATGAGAATATTCAAGCAGCATAATAAATTTAAAAAAAAAAAACAAAAAAGAAACGAGATATGTATTTAATGTACAGTAAAAGTTTCTTATTCGCGGTTTCGTTATTCGCGTTTTCATTATTTGCGGGTGAAACAATTTTGCAACCTAGATCTTCCTGTATTCGCGACTAAAAATACCTAATTTTTTGTATGGTAACAGACAAAGGTTCACACTAACTCGGTACATTTTCGGTTTTCAATAATATGGTCATTAAAAGCTTTTACAAGTGCTTATAGTTGATACTTCTTATAGGACACGTATTTTCAATAGAAATTAAAAAATTAAAAAGTGCCCTTCGACAAACTTTAGAACAAAGCTTTATCTATCTTACTAGAACATTTCAAACCTCTGTTCCAAATATTGAACTCATGATATCTAGAACCGATAAGCATGTTTTTTTAGTCTACGGCGCGTGTACTACTGAATCTCCCTAATGTAGCGGCTTTTATAAAAAATCTAACCGAGTAGAAAAGGATTCGGTGTTATTTTCCGACGTATCAGCATCTTTTGAGTACTATTGGCTCGTGCCGAGGTGAATTTTATAGAAGATGTAACCGAGTGGACTAATTTCAAAACTCAAAACAAGAAAAAATCACTAAATTTTTTAAACTCTTGCCTAAAGCTGATTATAACGATTAATTTAACTTAGAACGTATCCCCTATGATTCCATACTAATTACCATTCCATATCCACGGTTTCTGTATTCGCGGCATATTTATGGAACGTATATCCCTCGAATAAAGAACTTTTACAGTAATTCAATATATTTATTAATGTGTCTTTTTCCCTCACAACTGTCTTCTCTGTACTTAGTTTTCAATAGAGAAGTTTTAAATTAACCGAATTTGGTAAATTATTTCTTTATTATTATTTTCTTTTTAATATTTATTTGTACTATCAAAAATTGACAATGTTTTGTTAATTACAATTACCTACCCCTACTGTATAATTTCTTTGAATGTAAAAGATATTCTTCATGTTTTAACTTTTAAAATACGTAGACTTTAATAAACAAGTACCTACATCATTAATTTCTCATTCACTTCAAACCCAATAGATGACCTTTCCTTCATACGGTTTTTATTTCGGTATACAAATCTGGATTTTCATTTTCTTTTCTAATGTCTACTGTCTAGTTTGATACTAAATTTATTTTATCTATCAAATAATGTTCATAGAATCTTAGCAAATTTTTACTTCAACATGAATACAGCCTGATACTTATCTGCTAGTTTGAGACTGATAAATAGCGTAACAAAATGTCACTGTTAGCAGATACTTGATGTCGAGAGCATAAAATAAATGTGACCGTTCCAATTTTGAACCCTCGGATATTCGACATGTGATGGCGACTCTTGGAAATAATTTTCCCAAGAGCGAACTGTCATCAAGCTTTTCAAACTCGATACTGTATTGACTTTAGTGGCGGTCAATTTTATTCCATCATAAAGGAGTTTGATACGATACAATAGACGTGAGATCCGAGGTTTTCCAATATAAAACCTTGATTTACTTGTTACGTATACCGTAAATATTATATAGTCAGCATCCATCATACTTGTCAAAATGCAACATCAAAAATCACTGTTGTGCATTAAAAGTATTAATCAATTGGTGCTTTTAGTTGTTACTCGTTCATTTCACTTCAACAAATAGTTGCAAATTATATTCCAACATTATCGTTAATAAGGTTTTTGTAAGGATAAGTGCCTCGTCCGTAAAGCGCGAACATTATTTTTAAAAATAGAATTGCGCATGCTTAAAAGACAAAACAGGGTAGGTAAAGTCCACATTTAAACCCACAATCAAACAAAGGTGAAGTTGTTGTTTGTAACATTCATTGAAGTTATTATTAAAACAGATTTTCAAGAAGTTTATTTATCAACTTTTAGACTAAAAAGCCGTAGCAAAGGCAAAAATGATGAGAGCACTTTCATGTTAGTCAAGTTAACCAAAACATTATTGAAAATTATTTTAGAGAATTGATGGGTTATGATTCAAGAGAACCTCCAGGTTTGACCAGTACACAAAAAAGAAAACGTTTATGACTTGATAAAGGTAACTTTTACCTATCATTTGATAATAAGCTTCGCACAATTTTTTTTTTATTCAGTCCTGAGACTGGTTGGACACGCATTTCCACTCTTTCCTGTCCTAATCTTCGCATTTCCCCAAAACTAAAACATCCCACATGCTTAACTATTTTTGAACAGTAATCTAATCTAGGTCTACCTCTACTCCTTCTAACTCCTCTTCTATTTGTAATATGTCTTTAACTAGCTATTCATGCCTGACAAGGTGCTCTAGCCTTTACCCTCTACTCTTTCTAATTTCTAACTTTTCTATTTCTATTTCTAACTTTCTCTATTTACTATCCTCGTCATTCGCCTGTAACACCACATTTCGAACGCTTCTAATGTAAGATGTGGTATAGGGAGTAATTATGAACTGTTAATTACTTCAAACAATGCTATTAAAAACTGTTCTTCTATAACAACGTGAAAGTAAAAAAAAGACTTCTCCAATCCCAACTTCTAACTTGATGGTCTATAAATGTCGTTGTCCGAGGCAATTATCTAGCGTAAAGGTGTAACTTTGTCGACGGACATTTTACTATAGAAATAGATCTAAGGCAACAAAGTAGGTTCTAGAATAAGACTGACGATTTATGGCAAAACAGCTTCAATTTCTATATATGTCCTTGTAGGTACAAAAGAGTTGTATTTTCAATAAGTATCTACTGATAAAATAAAACATTTCATAAGACTACACATGTTTTACTAAAACGCACATAGAAAACATAAATCAACAATCAGTGAAAGAAACTCACTCACACCTGTCTGGAATTCCAAATTCTTAATTTCCCTTTTTTCTCTGAATTATCCCGAAAAGACAATCAAATATGTTTGGCACGTTATTTGTACATGTGTACATATATATTTATGTAATATATATCCGTAAGTATTTTCCGATTTCCGATCGACATACCTACTTGTTGATTCTGGGCAATTTTGTCCTTGTCGTTTACGTTCCGAAATGCAATAAAGTTTGGATTTGGCCAGGGAAATTGTCAATTTGTAAGTTCCAGGGGGCAGACGTTATTTGGTTATCCTAAGCGCGTGCAGAAACGGAAGCTTTTTCATATACAACAGGAGAACAATCTGAATGGGGAAAACGTAGGAAAACAAAACCGTCAGACAATTTAAATCCTTGTTCGAAAGGATTATCGATCTGTCACGTTAAAAAGGACCTATTTAGAGAAGTAAAATAGCCACCGTTGTACCAATTCACATACAGTAGATTTCGGGTATAACGACAACGAACGGGCCACTGTAATACGTCGTTATATCCAGAAGTCGTTACATGCAAAGTTAAATAGATACAGACACGTATATATAGTTTTTACCATTTTTCAATTTTGAAACTATTTTTGACGTGACAACGTCTTATAATTCGATGGAGCCCCGGCTGCACGCACGAAAAAACATGACTCATGCGGCGTTACCTCGCTCTGAGGTGTTCCATTTAAGGCTTGAAGTGCAAGCGAGAGCGCGGAACGAGCGACAAAGAGGCACAATCGGCCTCCGCGTTCGGCAGCGTTCGACATCTGTCTCTCTCCTACTTGAGTGAGCGATGCGTCCGCGTGGACAGCTGCTATACAATAATACATTTCCATTTACCTCCTTCTCTATATCCATACAAAATATCTATCAAACAAATAAAATTAAAATTTTCCTTTGAAAAATGAAACCATTTCATCAGTATTTTCTTATGACGTTCTCACGTTCAACTATCGTCAGTAAACCGACTTTAAAGACAACTGATTTTTTGTTAACACTAAATGTGCATACTTGTTTAAAAGATTGCTAAACACAGTTGTTACTCAGAATATCACTTTATAACTGGACCATTTTAACGTATAACATCTATAAACAAACGGTTAGGGTCACCGCACATTCTGACCATCTGTGTGGATGTAAACAAAAGATAAGAAAGCTCTTTGTGTCTTTGGCGACCGGCTCTGATCGCTATATCTGCATGGGATTACTAGGGATTTGTTACAAATGATTCTTTAAGAACAGTCGCTACATCCGAAGTCGGCGTTACATCCGAAGTCGCCATAGCCACATGAATTTTGTACTAAAGTATGCTTTAAATTCAAGAGACTTAGATTTAACGTCACTATATCAAAATGGTCGCTAATTCCTTTAAATTTAATGTACAATATTTTTAATTTAATATTCTTAATACAAATATTACCACTAGATGGTGTATAAGTAGATACCTATTTGATAGATCTCGATAAATACTGTATTTAATGAACCGCAACGTACTACACTACACATATTTTAATTGGTCTTTAACTTGGTTTGTATGTAAAGTAATTTTTTGTGTGACAACATGACTGACCCTGTCTCTATAGATGCATAGATGTTAAATTGTCGAGTCCATTGTTAGAGAATGTTCCTTTCTTCGCATACCCGTTCGCGTACTGCTGTCACCGTGAATAATTTACATTCGTTTGATGGTCGGAATGAATACTGTAAGACAACGTTAAATTGGCTTTGTTATTAATATGTAAGGTACCCGCTATCTATCAGCGGTTTTTTATTCTACAAGTTGGTGACTGGTAGTCTGCTGCTGCCATTGCTAAGATAAATCTGTATCTCAAAATTGTTGTGATATTATAAAAAAAGCATAAAAGTAAACTTTGTGATGCTTTACAGTTTAGATATTGAACACCTTGAATGTTTAAGGTAACGGTCGGCAACTGGTCAAAAATTGGACCACCAAACATTTTTTGAAAGGTATACAAATAAATTGTTGAAATAGATAATCCGGCCGAGTTTTCAATAATTAAGCCAGCAAGTAAATAAAACTTTATGAAATAAACTAATTTATTAAAGTGAATTTTTACCCAAGCGTTCCTCGATACTAATTACAAAGTATCAAAGCCAAGCTGGCTTTTCTGACCAATAGGAACGATTTTGGTCGACGTTCAAATTAAAGTGTATTTTTACCCAAGCGTTCCTCCTATTGGTCAGAATAACCAGCTTGGCTTTGATACTTTGTAAGCTAATTTATACTTTAAAATTTCTAAAATAAAACCTTGATAACGTTAGTGCACAATAAGTTTAATAAAATAATTATAAAAAAAGTTCAGGTGAATTTGGATTCGTTAATTTAAATTGAGACACTGAAAATAATGCAATTGTTTGCTGTTAATGACGATTTATGGCAAAACAGCTT
>NW_020442465.1:1740168-1755826 GCF_000699045.2 Agrilus planipennis
ATATATATATAAATAAATATAGAATCAAACCATTAAAAAGGGTAAAAAAGCGGGTTTTATAACAAGAAATGTTTCACCCTTATTATTGGATCTGAAACAGTAGATTAATTAATACATATTTTTTTTTAAATTTGAAGTATCAGCAATTTGATATTTTTATTAAAGTGCGTTGTCAAGCAGATTTCCACACTACTATTGAGGTACTGCTTACACCGCAAAGACCTATTTTTAATTAGGGGTCATGCCTGTTGTTCAATTTATGATTGCGCAGAGGTTGCAATTACAATTTATTAAAATATTTGAGATACCTGGCTTCGCTCAGGTAGTTGATATGAGATTGTGTGGTAATTGGAACAAAAGGATAAACTTTAAAATATAAGAAGTACATAGGTAGCATCAAACATGTAAAAAAGGCTTCGACTACTCTATAATGTTCTAGAACACTCCACAACATTCAAGTGTGTTCTGGGACGTTCCACAATGGTCTGGGACATTCCAGACTATTACCGAACATTCCACTCGATTACTCTCGAATATTCTGAACTGTTCTAGAAACTTCTAGAGGGTGGAATAACCCACCCTCAGGTAAAAACGGGAACCTTCTTCATAGATGGGATATATTTATTTTGTTCATTTGGTAATTATTTAGAATATGGGCTGCATCTCAAAACTGCTCCAATTTTTTTTGGGTCATTTTAGGGGGTCCGTACATTAATTTTACATCTGGGGAGGCACATTACTTAATTTTCTTTCATTTTTAATAATTATTGTTTATAAATGAAAATATTAAAGGGGAGGTAACTGTTACCTTAACTTATGCTGCCCTACCTAACAACACAAACTACTTACCCCAACTCATATTAGGTTGGGTTAAGGTGGGTAATAGTTATACTTCCTTTACTTTCTGTAGCAATGTGACCTTCAGTTTGACCGGCGCAAAGTAGAAAAGAACAGCACTAGGCCAGAAAAGGAAGGAGACAACTCTCGGCCAAACTCTTAACCGGTGAGGAGCGTATTATCTGTACAGTACTGCATAGAAAAATTGACCATTTTATCCACTACAATTGTATTGCTCAAATGTGCTGTTATTGGTACCATTTACTACTGAAAATATCAACGAGATGTTTATTTATATTTGAAGACATATTAAAGGCTTTAACGCTTGTTTTCGACTCGCACTACTATTCATGATTGAACAAAACTTTTGGCAGGTACTGTATGAAAAAGTATGTTTAATGAACAAGAGTCGAGAGTACAATGAGCTTTTTTCTCCCTACCTACGATTTTGCCATCGCGCATCCAAGACATTGGAAGGGGCACATCGCTAGAGAAAGTAAATGATGTATAGCACCTCTCCCCTTAATATTTTCACGGTAATTACTGATCTTTTTTTTTATGAGCGAAGTGTAATAACCTTTTTGTTTTGAGTTCCATGTGCCAAAAGGAAAAAAAAAGGGAGACAGTCTATTGACATATGTTACTGTACTTTTGTTCGTCGCCTGTTAGATTTAAAGATCGTTAGCAAGTTGTATAATGTTAATGTAGACCTGGTATCGTGGGCGTTCATCGCAAAACGACGATGAACGTTTTGTAATTAATCGCCTTAAACTGTACGCTACGCCAGGAAGTTATGCCAAAGTTGAAACGCGTTTTGCATATGTTTATACGTATGTATCTGTTTGTACAATATATTAAAACGTTCTATGTGTGACAACCGAATTTATTACCGTTTGATAGGCCATTGAATTGAATTTTAATTAATGTGAATAGTTAGCGTTTTCCTTTCAAAACAAAATTTCATTTTTTTTGGTGAATTATTTATGTATTTAATTTATGTAATACAAGTTATTAATTATTTTGATAAGGGCTGAACTTCTTACAAACCATAATATTAAGTGACCCCCCGCAATAAGGAGTACTTGATGATACTTTATAATTTTCATTTAAAAACTGTTAAATATTTTACTGATTTGATACCTTTGTTCATGTCCTTGAGGGTTGACAACAAAAAGTATTTCTATTATCAACTGCATTGTCTACTTCAATGGCACCAATATTTTCTATCAATGGAAACGTTATTCTCCCTCTAGGGGTTGAAAAAATTCATGCCTAGTGTGACTTTATCGACCCCCCCCCTCCGATGGTTTAATGAAAACCTTACAGTTCATGTCAGGACTTCTTTCCTTGCAAATTCCTAATTATACATTAATTAATTTAATTGATAATAATAGAAGTAGATAAATTTTTTCTACTTCTAATAAAAGGTAAATATGTATCGTTTGACTTCTTTTTAATTGCAACTAAGTTAGTTTATATTTCTTGAAGAAAAAACGTATTGTAATCAACCTATACAACGTTAACTATTGTACTAATTAATAAAATTATTTTCAAATATAAAAAAGGCACGAAAAGCAATAAAAATGTGACGAGGCGGCATCTATTGTCGAGTACTGTAACTTATTGTTTACGTTACGTTTATCGGAGCTTCAATCCTTCAATGGTGAACTGCTAGATTATCGCCACGCTTAAATGTTTTTAAATTGACGGAATGGATATAAAATGTAGTTATTAATTCAATATAAGATAGTATTTAAAGTATATTCATCCTTGCGTTGGACAATTATTATTGTTACGCAAAGTTTTCATTTACTACAAAGCGTATGTACGTAAGTGTATCTAGTACAATTAGGGCTGCCGCCCGTCTGGGATTCCCCGGATTTGTCCTAGTTTGAAAGGCGTCCTGGAGCTGTCCAGCAGGGGTTTTTAAAAAGTGTCCGGACACTTTTGTTGTCAGGGGAAANTCTATAGAGATGGCATTAATAGACTGGAACACCGCTATGAGAAATGTATCAGCCTTGGAGGAGATTATGTTGAGAAATAAAAAAAAAAAATTTTTAAAAACCTTGTTTCTCTTGGTCAGGCCGGAAACTTATCAATCCACCCTCGTATAATCAACAACATCTACTACTAACCTTGTTATCATGATATCCATGCCAGCCGGTGCCTGTTTTCCAGTACACAGTTTACGAATAATACAAACGATAAACGATAGTTTTTACTAATAGTACATTCACGTAAACACTACTGATATTATAAACGTATGTACACGATAAAGTAAAACAGATTAAGGAGTTATAATGAATAATAATTAACACATAACTTTGATATTTACCTACAATTCGCGACCAAACTTACATTTGCCGGCTCGAATACATGAGCTTTCACGTGAAACAGAAAGCATGGATGCGCTGATTCGCAATTGTGGTGGACTGGCGCACATACCACGCACATGCTCAGTGGCAAATAAACTTAAACACCCATAAGTATCTTGATTTAAAAATGAGATTTGGAAGTACGTAGACAATGCGAAATAAAAATAAAAATAATTTTAGACCTGTAAAAAATATTATTTCAATAAATTTTTAAACTTTTTCAAGCAATATGCAAAACATTTGAATTGAAATTAGAAATAGCTTACCGAAATTATTTATCACACCTGAGTAAAACCCCATAAAAGTTTGCGGTGGGACCGCATAAAAAGTTATGGGGGTTGAAAATTGATTATTTTGACAATTTTCATACACTATAATTCAAATAAAATTCAATAAAAAAAATATTTTCAAGCGGGTGGAGGTGGGGGATCGAAAGAGGGTGGTCACTTGAACAAAACCCGATAACCTAACCTAACCTACCCTATTGATAAAGATATTTAAATAATGTTTTATATAACTTTCTCAATATTTTTATGTATTTTCCATTAGTTTTACCTTTGAATATTGTTTAAGAATGACTATATAAATATTTACATGCCTAGAAATGTATAAAAATTGGTATATTTATTAATTTTGAACCCCCATAACTTTTTATGGGGGTGAGACCGCCACGAACTTTTTATGGTACAGTGGTGGGGGAGGCCTCCTCTATCGATCCCCCACACCCCATCATCTAGACCTTTACCGTTGTACTATATGAATACTGTACAATAAATAATTGTAACACTATGGAAATAAATAAGAAATAGACGAGATAGGTTGGTAGGACACCTTCTTAGACAAGAAGGGCTGATCAGAGATATATTAGAAGCAGAAGTTAAGGACTTAAGAAGTGTAGAAGTAGATTTAGATTAGATTACTGTTCATAAATCGTTAAGGATATGGAATGTTCTAGTTGTAGGGAAATGTGAAGATTATCTCAGGATAGGAAAGAGTGGAGGTGCACGCCCAACCAGTGTTAGAACTGACGACCTTATGATGATAGAAATAAGATTGCAATAAATTTTCTTAGATCAAATAAGGGCTGCATGCCAAATATATGAAGTGAGACATTATCAACTCCTCTTGAAGGATAGATATCATAATTCTTAAAATATAGAAATTTCGTTGATTTGATTTCCGTAATGCAGTCGTCCAGCAGTAGAGGACCTAAGTTAGTTCCTTGAGGTACCTCTGATGTCGCAATGTTTTGGATTAGTTCATACAGCCTATGTCGATTACATAAATGTTATCTACCAATAATTTTACAGTAGATCTATAAGATTTGTACGAGACTGAGAAGCAGACAACAAAACAAGCGAAATATGAACTTCCTTGTAATTAATTGACTGAATGGATGCATATTGCATTTGGTACATCTAATCCAATTAGTCAGTTTGTCAGGGATGACTCGACTACACGGAAACTTTTAATGATTATTATTGTTTGTGTATAACTTCATTAAGTAAACATTGCAGCCTCCATCGACGTGCGAAATTGGTAATTTCCTTGACATCCAGACGCGAACTACCATCTAACGTCGTTACAATGCAAACTGCATCGCATCGTAGACAATAACAACCGATCTTTGTTATAGTTTGTCTTTTCCCAGGTCAATTGTTTGCACACATACTTAGTAATGCTTTAAAATTCTTACCTTTATTGTGTATACAGCTGCTGGTTGATGATTGATTTTCACACGATACACTCCGAAGTGATTCCTGAAAATAAAAACAGTAGGTATTTTAACACTCTGCTGATTCTCTATTTGTTTGAATATGAAATAATGAACACGTTTATGAAAACTTGTAATTTTAAAAAATGAAATATTTTTTGTTATACTTCAGAGTTAAAGCAAAATGAACACTTAAAATCCCAAAATTCTCACTCAGTCTCTATACTTCGTTTACTTTCTGTAGCGATGTGACCTTCAGTTTGACCGGCGGAAAGTAGAAAAGAACAGCACTAGGCCAGTAAAAGAAGGAGACAACTCTCGGCCAAACTCTTAACAGGTAAGGAGCGTATAATCCGTACAGTACTTTAACGCTTTTTTCGACTCGCACTACTATTCATGATTGAACAAAACTTTTGGCAGGTACTGTATGAAAAAGTATGTTTAATGAACAAGAGTCGAGAGTATGTATAATGAGCTTTTTTCTTCTCTACCTACGATTTTGCCAGCGCGCATCCAAGACATTGGAAGGGGCAAATCACTAGAGAAAGTAAATGAAGTATAACTGAGACATCTTGGATGTCGAAGCGCGAAACATTTTGTGGAATTTTGAGGTTTTAAATGTCTATTTATTTTCTTGAGTTAATGTTGTTAATTAATTATTATTAATTAACATACACACTGCCCTCGTTATTTGTCTACGTTTTTAACTGTGTTCATATTACAGTATTTCAGACAGATTTAACATTTCAAGATAACTTTTGCGGCAAAACAGCTGCATTAAGGATTTACGACATTCAAAACGGGAACTTTTTATATTAACGAACGAAAATGGAATAAACTTTGTCCATTAGGGCAGTTACCCGATATGACAAATACAAATTTCAAGGAATAATTAAGTGTTACATTTCTTAAACAATAACAAATATTTATTTATCTTATTAGGAAACGAAAATATTTTCTTTGGTCTATAAGTAAATATTTAGTAAAAATTATTTTGAATTCCCTGAAGAAATGTTAACTGTATAGCTGAAGTTATTATTTGAATATTTCTCCACTTTTTCTATTTTACTTGTTAAAATTCTAATTTCAATATGTGTCTAATCCGGCCCTGACAAACTGCAGCCACTGCACAAAAACTGCATACTTACTTTCTTTAATGTGGTGTACAATTTCAATCAATCAATGCGTCAATAAACTTAGTCAAATTATCTATTGAATTGGACCCAAAACTGTAATTACAATGCTCCAAACTACGAATGCCCTTTAAAATATTCGTTATCTAAATATTCCCGAACAATTTTAGATATATGCACCTAGATGTACATATATCCAAATGTACATTTCAATTAGAGCAGATTAATTAAAAGGCTTTCCCTGTTTACCTTTAGGTTTGGTTACTAACTAGTAACGTTATTCTCTATTTCTATCACACTACCTTAATCAATTGTTAATTAATCGACGCAATATGTGCTTTTGTATTATTTTTCATGATTTACCCGGAACGAATTTTAAAAGTATTGTGTTTATATAAGAAAATTGTTAGTAGTTTATAATAAAACATTTCAATTCTTTTATAAAACCGATTTTATTAGTGATTGCAGCTAAGCGTCAGCTATCCTAGACAAAAAATTTCAGTCTCTCAGAGTCTTTCAGCGTCTCTGAGAGCGTCTCCCACAGTCTTTCACAGTATCTCGTACGTGTTTTTATAGATGTCTCAGTCTCTGTATGAGAGACTCGAACGATAAAATTGATAATTCAGAGATTCGAATCTCTCACAGAGAGACTGAATGAATAAAACTGAAAAATTGAGAGACTCGAGTCTCTCGTAGAAAGACTGGGATCTCTGAAATATGTTGAATATTAACCATGTCTATCGAGACACCACTTATTGAGAGATTCGAGTCTCTCGTTTAGAGACGCTAAACAGTTCTTTGACAGTCTCTCTCAGCGACACCAGAGAGACTCGATGAAAGACGGAGACTCGGGTCTCGCTTTCAGAGATTTTTATCTCGGGTACCCTAGTCTTAAATGCAATATTTGATAAATTTGAACGTTTGGGTAATAATTGTTGAAATATTTTTAAGTATTATTTTATATGTATGAGGTACAACCACAAAACAAAATACAGCTGGTAGCAAGTTGTAAACAAACTAGTGATATATCGGGGGTCATCAGAAAAGTCAAGAAACGGTTATAATTGCAGAAATAATAACAAACCTTAATTATCATACTTGTGTGTAATCTTTAGATGGTGTATGTTGTATTTTAATTGTAGACTTATTGGTAACATATTATTCTGCAGTAAAAAGAAATGTTTTATTGCTTTTGTTACTGCGAATGAGGAATGTGTAAATGATGTGAAATGTTATAGAGACATCTGGGTTGAGCAAATTACTTCAGCATAAAAGAATTATTTATGAGTCATTTGTTTCTTATTGATTTGCCTGGATGCTCCTTGACCAACATTGCAAGCTGTTGACAATTGCTATATGAATTGCATTGTTCTCCAGTGGCGTAGCAAAATGGGACCCTCAGTACGTAAATATATCCGCATCTTTCAAAAAAAAGTTTGATTAATAAAATCTTAATTCGTAAGTGCATGTTTCGTCCTTTCCTTCATTTAATAAAAAATTAATGTGGCTACCATAATGGAGTTTATGAAAATGCCGAAGTAGTGGGAACGTTAGTTCTATGAGTAGTTGGACATGCACCTCCACACTCTTTCCTATCCTGAGCTAATTTTCGCATTTTCTTAAAACTAGAACAACCTACATTCTTAACTATTTGCGAACAGCAATCTAATGTAGGTCTACCCCTACTCCTCCTAACTTCCTTTTCTGCCTCTAATATGTCTCTAACTAGACCTTCATGCCTGGGAAGGTACCCTACTGACCTTTGTCGCCTATTTCTTTTTGACTTCCATAGAGTCCTCTGTTCTCCTATTCTTTCTAATACCTGTTAATTTCTAACCGTCTCTATCCACGGTATCCTCATCGTTCGCCTGTAACACCACATTTCGAACGTTTCTAACCTTTTATTTTTCCGCCGCGTCCACCATCCATGTTTCGCATCCGTACAGCGCCGCGCTCCAAACATACACCTTTAACAACCTTTTTCGAATTTATAAGTTAATCTTTCGCGAGCATAGAAGTGACTTCCTTTTATTGAAAGTGACTCGACCCTGCGCTATACTCTGATTTATATTCCTATTAGTTCTTCCGTCCTGATTAATCTGACTTTCTATAGATACCTAGAATCAGCCACTTCTTCTAATTTTTCGTCTCCTATATTCAAATTCGCTCTTTCCCTGCTTTTTCTTCCTTGCATACCAGTATTTTTGTTTTACTTTTATTTATTTTCATACAGTACTGATCTGTCAGTACCGCTTCCATTTTATTTAAAGCTATCTCTAACTCCTCCTTGCTAGATGCTAATACTGCTATATCATCTGAAGATCTAAACATACTGATCCTTTAACCCTGTTTACCCCTACAGTTGTAGTGTCTTTAATGATGTTGATCGCGTCTTCGATGTACAGGTTAAATAGTAGCGGTGACAATGTGCATTCCTGTCTGATTCCCTGCCTGTTGCTCTTTATACAAACTAAGTATCACTCTTCTGTCTCTATAACTCATCCCTACATTTCAAGATATAACTATAAACCCTAACTATACGTAAATATTATTTATGATATTTCTGGTAACTCGGGTTGATTCGCTTCATAACCTTTCATAATTGGTATTTTAATCTATCTACGCCACTGAAAGACCATGAAGTCTTTTATAAGAAACCGTTCAACTCATTAAGACATTAGATAAGCTTCGTTTTACGTTCGTTTTCCAATTAACACTGATAGTAACAATTAGTGTTTTTCATATCTCATGTCCTATTTTTGCTGGGTCATAAGCATCCTATATGTTATTATATCGATTTCCTTTGAAAACAAAGACGGTTGAGTATTGAATTCTTACTGAACTGAAAGTCTTTGTATTGATATCAGCCTTCTCATTTCATTAATAGAAAAAAGGAAGTGTTAAAAGATAGGCAGTTGTTATCACACATTAAAATTAGATTTTAAGGGTAAAAAGGACCAATGGTAATGACATGTATTAAAATAGCTCTAACGATCAATAAGACGATATTTTCTAGGTTATAATTTTTTGTAAAGAAAAGCCTTGTCTTCTAATTATACAAAAGTCAATGGCGTGAATAAAACTAATTTATTTGTTCTTACACTCTTACTAATCAGTATCAAAGTGTTCAACACCTTGATGAAGAACCTGCAACGTCTGCGAAACATCGGCAAAATAATTGCAACAGGTACTTCTGGTTTTGTTTTATGTATTTGTAATAGAAGAATAAATAATAAAGTATCTTTCCGCTATTTCGTATTAAACGGAGTATTTAGACATCATCAAGTTTTTCCTGCATTCGTTTTTTTACCTTTTTTTCACTGATCTTCTCCACTTTACAGTTTTATTATCTTTTTACAATAAAACTGATAGAGTTGCCGTTGTAATTGGTGCACTTTTATCAATAACAACGATTACCATCAACACTCTACGTTTATAACGACGATGCTGTGCAATTTCCTGTTATAGAAATGTCTGCCCACTTAAAGTTGATTACAGGAAACTTGCGTTGAACTTTCGTTTGTACCTACTGATTGCTCACATTAACAATTACCCGTTTCCACAAGATGTTTGTGATAATTATGGGAAAAATTTATCGATTACTGCAATATAATGATCATCTAACACATACAACTTCATTTACTAGTTTCTTTAGTGCAACAATCACTAAATACATACATTCATGCATCACCTTCCTTACATCTGTCACTCACAATCAGCGGAGAAAGTAAATACAAAACAACAAAATTAAAAAAAGTTATGAAGCCATTTACTAATACCATATTTTAACGTTACTTAGGTGATTAGATTTTCATTTAAAACTAGTTCAGAACTTAAATAAATGTGCAGTACAACCACTTTTATGTATTAGTACTTTAACTACTTTCTTAAGAGAAAATACCCATCAGATGGCGTTACATTGCATTGGGTATAAAGCAAATTCTCTACATTAAAGTGTATTATTTCCATAATTTAAATCTATGAAAATACATATAACTTAAATAAGTATACGAGGCAAAGTTTTAAATTTCCGCGGGTTACGTATATTCGATTTTAGATTTTTTTGTGGCGTTATGTTGGTACTCATGTCTCTCACTTATACCGACAAGTTCAGCCATATTGAATGTTCAGTTAATTTTTACAGCTGCTTTGCTTACATGTGTTTTGACTCGTCCTCAATTTTTGCCTATTCCAAAAAATTGATCAATGAATCTCTATGAAATTTTGTGTGAAAAACAAAATCAACTGCGCGGACGCATTCCCCATGTCGACTATGGAATATGGTAAAGCTACCTTGGACCGAAGCAACGTCTATCGATGGTAAAGGACGCCCGAGCACGTCAACAACATACGAAAACATTGACGAAGTGAAGATAACAATATTTGTCAATCGTAGAATTATCGTTAGTTGCTGGGAATCTAAACATATCGATTGGCTCCTGCCATCCCATTTTTACCAATGATTTGGACATGAGAAGGGTCGCCGCGAAATTCGTACCAAAATTTCGACCAAAAACAACATCGCATTAACATTGCTAAGGAGCTGTTGGAACGCGACTACTAAAATTTGCTCCAGAGGGTTATAACTTGTGGCTAATCATGGGTTTATGATTATGACGTGGAAACCAAAGCTCAATCATCCCAATGGAAGCTGTCACACTAACCAAGACCGAAAAAATCGCGCCAAGTTAGGTCGAATGTGAAGGTTTTGCTTACAGTATTCTTCGATTGCAGGGGCGTGGTGCATTATGAGTTCTTGCCACGGGATAGAACGGTCAATAAGGAATATTACCTGCAAGTTATTCGCAATTTGCACGAAGCAATCCGCCAGGAAGAACAAAAATTGGCTTTTGCACCATGATAACGCCCCTGGTCACACATCGTTGCTACTACTAATAATGCCGCAGCTACCGTATTCTCCAGATCGGACCCCCTGTGATTTATTCTTGTTCCTGAATCAGAAAAGACGCCTACGAAAGAACGACGCTATGCTACGATTGAGGAGACAAAGACTGCATTGAAGAAGAAGCTGAACAAGATCACAAAAGATGATTCTTTGAGGTGCTTCGAAGATCGGAAAAAACGTTGGCCCAAGTGTATATCTGTTGGGGATTACTTTGAAGTAGGGATGGGCGATCTTGAAAAAAATCATCGATGTATGACCATCGATGTTCGAATATTTATTACATCGATTGTTCGATGTTTTCTGAAAAACATCGAACAATCGATGTTTTCATGAATGGCGGGATAATTTAAATTTTAAAAATTTTAATTNGCTGGGAATCTAAACATATCGATTGGCTCCTGCCATCCCATTTTTACCAATGATTTGGACATGAGAAGGGTCGCCGCGAAATTCGTACCAAAATTTCGACCAAAAACAACATCGCATTAACATTGCTAAGGAGCTGTTGGAACGCGACGACCAAAATTTTCTCCAGAGGGTTATAACTTGTGGCTAATCATGGGTTTATGGTTATGACGTGGAAACCAAAGCTCAATCATCCCAATGGAAGCTGTCACACTAAGCTGTCACACCAAGTTAGGTCGAATGTGAAGGTTTTGCTTACAGTCTTTTTTGGTTGTAGGGGCGTGTTACATCATGAGTTCTTGCCACGGGATAGAACGGTCAATAACGAATATTACCTGCAAGTTATGCGCAATTTGCACGAAGCGATACGCCAGGAAGAACAAAAATTGGCTTTTACACCATGATAACGCCCCTGGTCACACATCGTTGCTACTACTAATAATGCCGCAGCCACCGTATTCTCCGGATCGGCCCCCTTGTGACTTATTCTTGTTCCAGAATCTGAAGAGGCCCACGAAAGGACGACGCTATGCTACGATTGAGGAGACAAAGACGGCATTGAAGGAGGAGCTGAACAAGATCACAAAAACTGATTCTTTGAAGTGCTTCGAAGATTGGAAAAAACGTTGGCACAACTGTATAATATCTAGTGAGAATTACTTTTAAGTAGACAAAATAGATATTCATGAATAAATTTTTGAAAAAACATCAAATTCGCGATACTTTTTGAACAGACCCCGTATATTTGGCACACGGATCAAAACACTGTTAGAAGGCAGCAATTTTTTGTGATTCCCATACTCCTAAAGAGTTGATGAAACAAAACTAGACGAAACTCTTCCCTTTCCAAATACGCCGTCGTTGTAATATCCTTTCAGGATAATGGAGTTTTAGACTAGTTCGAGATAAGTTTAATGAAAATCATTATTTAATGATGTTAAGCCAATGTACATGTAATGAATGTTAAGTTGTACACTCACGTTGCGTTGCATGATTGAATCGCGCTGTAGACAGAGTTTTACCAGAAACTATTTAAAACTTTATTACTATTAAATGCATCTATATGTACATGTGCATTTATAAAGGTACCTATACAAAGGTAGAGTACATATCTATGGGGGCGTCTGCTGCTAGAACGTAACAGAGTGTACTACATTTTCTCGAAATTTAATTTCAATTTTCCCGGCGTACTTAATTAATTGAAATTTTCTCTTCCACTCTTACCTGAAAGTAAATTGCTTTACGGATAACAACACAGTCTGAACTCATATAAAATACACATGCTTGTTTTATTTACTTGTTAAGATGACAAGAAGATATACTTGTTATGTTGCTTTATCTTTTTAATTCGTTAACAGTAATTGCAACATAATTTTAATATGGATCGATTATTACATTAACAGCAGTACGGTCTTCTATGGGTGAGAGAGTGCGCATACGCAGGAAAGAAGGAAATTTCTACTTCTGCCTCAACGTAATGTCAGTGACAGTTGACAGTCGCGCTTTTTGCCCGATTGACCTGATACTGTGTAGTTCTGTCTCGAAATACGATACGCCACGTGAGAGAAACTTCTGGAATCTGTTATATAGTTAAATAAATAATATGTGACTCACCCCTAATAGAGTAAGAAACAGATATTTCAATGGAAACATTAAAAAGTTTCAGTCGTTGAGTTTTTAAAAGAAAGAGGATTTACGTTGAGGAAACTTTTACTTATATAGAGAAGTTCCATCTGTAGGTTTTAAGAAAACGCAGTCGGAGGCATCAGCTAACGCATTAAATGCAGAGAATCAACAGTCAACACAACTTATTATTAAAACAGAAGAACATTTAATTTCTTTGGATACCGAGGATCCAAATGTTTTAAATATAGCGCCATTTACGTGGTTTAATACCTATTAGCAGTAAAAGTAGCAAGTGTTGAAGTGTTGACAGGACTTTGAATACCCTTTCTCGCTTACAACTTAAGACGGAAGTGCGCGATTTGGATTGTCTCCAAAATTCATTAAAATAAAACTAATGAATGCTACTTGTATCAGTGTGGGATCATATGAAATAATAAATCGCCTATTTCATGTTGATATTTAAAACATCAAAGGAATTCCTTGACATACACATGGTTTTCTTAAAACATTGTGGGAATAACATAACTTACGATAAACTTATTCTGTAGAATAATATTATTATGCAGAAGTAAATTTTGTTTGAATCCAACAAAATCTTCAAATTTTCGATTATTTTAAACTCCATAATTTCAGAAAAGCTTGAGGCAATATAGGATTGGCAACTTGCGGGGATAGAACAGTAAACAAAACTGAAAAACTGACAGGAGGCACCTTAGACAAAATTTTTCAGTCTATCTCTGAGAGCGTTCCTCACAGTCTCTCAGATATTGCCTAGGTGTTTTTATGGATCTCTCACAGCTTCTGTATGAGACTAGAACGATAAAATTGTTAATTCAGAGATTCGAGTCTCTCACAAAGAGACTGAATGAATAAAACTGCAAAATTGAGAGACTTGAGTCTCTCGTAGAAAGACTCGGATCTCTGAAATATGTTGAACTTTTAACCATGTCTATCTAGACACCACTTATTGAGAGATTCGAGTCTCTCGTTCAGAGACTGGATACGAAATGATGATCTCTCTATGAGCGACTCGAGTCTCTCGTTCAGAGATTCGAGTTTCTCGTTCAGAGATTCGAGTCTCTCGTTCAGAGACTGGATACGAAATGATGATCTCTCTATGAGCGACTCGAGTCTCTCGTTCAGAGACGCTAAACAATTTTTTTGACAGTCTCTCGAGAGTCTCACTCAGCAACACCAGAGATACTCGATGAGAGACGGAGACTCGAGTCTCGCTTTCAGAGACTCTGAGAAACTGAACATTTTTATCGCGGGCATAGCGACTAGAGATCAAAAGAAAAAAGTAAACTCCTACAATAAAAAGAAAATTATGGATCTAAGGATCCTATAGTTGAATTTGTATCCGAACTTGCGCTATTCTTTATTTTATTGTTTTATATTTCAGCGTTTTTAAATGTCGAAAAACATTTATCATCTCTTCTATCGTTTATATTAATTTTAACCCCACGTTCCACTATTTTCATTTTATTCTACACAGTAAAACAATGAAGACATAGATCCCACATGTGGCNTATATATATATATATCGAATATCCATGGACGTTCATATATTTTGCGGATTATAAAACTGCAAAGCCGCGCAAGCCGTATTTAAATTGTGTTTGTCTAACGCCAACATCGAGTAATTGATGGAGCTTCATGACTAGACTTCCACCTACAGTATAATAGGAGGTGGATCTCCTGATTCAGACAGAAATTAGCATACAATGTACTTTTTAAAGCCATATAGAAGTTATTTTTTTCTCTTACAAACTTTTGCTTTATCTTCACGATTATTTTTAACCACTCTTACACTTACTCTAAATTTTCTATTTGCTTCAGTTCAGCATTAAATAATTATATGCTTCCTTATTTGCCTTTGTCACCCGTTTTAATTGGAAAAATGACACTGATGTCAAAACAGTTTGTTTAGCGTTAAAGATCAGAGGCAAAATACGGTTACAAACAATTTTATTGATGTAAAATCAAGATCAATTTTATATAAAAATATTTAAACCTCATTTTGTTTCTGGGATCTTTTGCACCTTGTAATAAGAGAAAGAAATGGAATCCATAGTTTCTTTAGCTTTAGGTTCATCTAATAAGTGAAATTTTTCGAATCGTTCTCTATGAATTTTGGATTATACGCATTTATTAGCACACCACAATATCTTATAGTTTCCAGTTTTACACAGATGACCTATATGAATTCGATATTGTTTTGCAGGTTGTTTTGTCCTAATTCATAGAATTTCCTATTTCCTTGCTAAAGGTACAAAAAGTGGTGATTTGGTAGTTGCTGATATCAATTTGTAACTTTACAATTCAAGGTCCTACGCAGACTACTTCAAATTATTGTATTCGATTAAGCTAACGTGCCTATCACGTTGAGGTTAGCTACGCCGGGATTCATTTTCAACAAATAGATATACACACAAGTGGACCTTGTTGGAGCATACGTAATCCTAAAATGTAGCATCGTGCTACAGATGGAGTTTACTGCGCCATTTGTAGTATTTTCTAAAACGCGCTGTTAAGACAGCAGGTAATACTTGGTCTGTGTTCTGTCGGAGCTGCCTGCGACGCGCTGATGAGATCCAAAAAGATCGAAATCGCGATCCGCGTCTGGCAGTTTCGACAGAATGCAGACCACTTCGAATTATTT
>NW_020442465.1:1757206-1760682 GCF_000699045.2 Agrilus planipennis
TTATATATTCCACTGTGTCCAGGGTTAATTCTGCTCTCGTCAATTTCGGATTCTGTTCTAATTTTTCTTTTAATTTGGCCACGTAACGATTTAAAAGTCCAATAAGAAGTTAATTTACGTGTTGTTTTCAACTACATATTTCATTAGGGTTGGTTGGAATAATTATTCAACCAGCCCCGAAAAAAATTGGTCTACCAACCCCAGACGCCATTTTTAATTTTGATCGCATGGCTAGCCTAAACACTGCTGTTGACTAGAAAAATAAGATATGAAATATAATAAATGTGCCCTCATTAAACGCTAGAACTAATAGAAAAATGATTTACATAAAACGAGTAGGCATCAGATCAAGAAATACAACATATCAAAATATTACTTATGTGATTGAAATATGAAAAACATGTCAGTGTTCGAAAACAACGCACGACCGTAATGTGACGCTTCAGACAACTGAGCGGGACGCGAAATGTAATACTTGATTATGATCAGATGACATAGTTCATACACTGTCGAAGAGTTTTCGGTAGTTAGTCTACCTACCCCTATAGTCAACTATCCCCGGTTTCCCCTAAATTTAATCAATTGAGTCGACTCACTGAAATCTGTCTTACTGTCGTCTTTAGGCTTTCACGGCTAGCGTACATTGATGCGGTGGTTTCTTCTGGGATATTTTGAGTAAAATTAGTTTTGGCTTTACAGTCTAGGTCTTGCGAAAGAACAAGACTAAGCCGAAACTCAAGACTTTTTTGTACAATTAAGACTAAGGTCAAGAAAAAATGGATCTACAAAAATGTCCTTAGAATAAATGTTCTTTATTACTATATCTAGATAACAGATGGTTGAAATAGAGACAAACTAATTTTTTTTCCATATTTTTACTTCCTTGTACTATTGTTAAATTGATAGAAATAAGAGTAAACGATTTAGAGGTTAGAAAGACATTGTCATTGAACAACTGATTTTTGCGCATGCCCATAAACTTCAGCGCATGCGCTTAAAAGACTAATTTCATTGCCTCCCGACTAAAACAAGGCTGAAAAGAGGCCATTTCTTCCCTATTTCATAGAACGCAAAACGAGCTTTCCGCGCTAACATGACAAAAAGAATTATTTCTTTTTGATCAAAGCTATATTGGGGTTTGAATTTATTTTATTTAAAAAACTACAGCCCAACATTGCCTTTATCAAAAAGAATTGAATACAAAATAGATTAAAAAGATTAAACAGAATTAAAAGAATTATTAAAAACCAAACGTACGTATGAGTATCAGCAAGATCACAAGGTCAAAACCATGACTAGAAGTATTTGAGCAAGACCAAGAGCAATACCAACACTGGGACAATTCTTGATCTTCGCCTTGATTTGTTTATCACTAATTTTGAAGTATTATTATTATCCAAAAAAAATGGTGTTATCGTTAAAAGCATACGCATCTGAGTATTAAATGTAAGGAAAATAAAATAAATTCGTTGAAATAAAGTCTCTTTTGTGTTTCCAGCAGATGTTATAGCCGAATAAAGGAGATGTTTAAAAAGTTGTGAATTGCCTTGCTACTTAAGAAATAAATGGTGCTTTAAAAGCGCCCAAATTATGCCGGTAAGGCGTAAATAAAAACGAGGAAATATCGTGTAACTCAATTTCCTCGGAGAGAAAAAGTTTTTAAGCACCATCAATTAACACGAAAACACTAGGACATTGGAATCTCTCAGCCATTATCAGGGACCGAAATTGCTTAAATGGAAAAAAGTGGCTTATAAATTCAAACTGTAACTAAAATGGAAAAAATTAACTGTCAGTCTTCCTATTACCATTGTATACTAACTTACTCTTTTGTTAGAAGATAAAACAATAGTAGCTTTTGTTTTTTTTTTCAATATAATTAGAAATGGGCCGGGTATCCGGTTTGGATCCGGAGCACATTTTAGATTGCTATCGTTTTTCCGGTCTACTTCACATTTTAGGACATTGTACCTGTGGACAATTCTTGACATTTAAGATCATTCCAGCTGATAACAACACCAGAAACATTCACGAACATTCTAGTAGATTCTTGCTTGTTCCAAACTGGTGTTTAGTAGTAGTTTCGCAAATACAAATGTACACCATACTGGAGAAATCTCGGACATTAGAGGAGATTTTTATTTAGAGTACTGGGCTAAATACATGCCCTAATAGTGTTTTAGAAGCCATTCAGATATAATGGTCCTCGAACATTCCAGAATGTTATCGATTCTTCCAGTCCAGTTCACGTTCTATAACATTTTACTTGTGGATAATCCTATGGTTATTCAAGAACATTTCAGCGAATGANCTTTAATGAAAAATAAACATCTTGTCATCAGAAATGCACCGGATAGTGATTTCGCAGAGTACCGGATAACCGGGTACCCCGGCAAAACCACCACTACAGTTAATGGTTCATGAATGAAAGAATCGATAAAATTCTGGAATGTTCGAGAATCATTATTTGTCAATGATACATTTGGCTTCTTACAAATTATTAAGCCATTTTCATGTATTTCGACCAGTGTTCTAATTAAAGAATGGTTGGAATCTCCTATAATGCTTGAGATTTCTCAAGTCTGGTGTAGGTTTGTGTTTGCGAATCGACCACTAAACAGTAGTGTGAATGAAGCGTAAATTTTCTAGAATGTTCGAGAATGTTTCCAGTGTTGTCATTAGCTGGAATTTTATTTAATGTCTGTGATAGTCCACAGGTATAATGTTCTAGAATGTGAACTGGACTGGAATAATCGAGAACATTTCAGAATAATCGAAAATATTCTAGAATACTCGAGAACATTCTAGAATACTCGAGAACATTCTATAATACTCGAGAACATTCTAGAATACTCGAGAACATTCTAGAATACTCGAGAACCATTACGTGTTAATGGCATAGCTGACTTCTAGCACACTATTAGGGCATTTTCAATTATTTCAACCAGTGTTCTAATTAAACAATGTTTGGAATCTACTTGTTTCATTTGTTTCTGTGAATGCTCCCTTTGAAATATCTGCGTTCGCATATGGGAATTTCGAAATTTATACATCTGCAACACCCCTACTTGGAAGTAATAAAATTTTGGTAGAACGTCGGTGAGCTTTTCGTTGATTTAGTCTAAACGCATCTTAATATGTACGAGCAGATATGTATTTTTGACACCATGGTTTTTGCTTCCACTTTTCCAAGAACAAAGATGGAAGATTGATTATAGCGTTGAAAAGTCACGTTCTCAATTAGAATTCAACCACCCTCGAAACTTAAGAAAAATGGTTTTCCGTATGATGACCGAGCCCAAGGGTGCGAATGAAAAGCATGACGGAAATTGAGTTTGTTTTTGATGGTTTGATTATTTAAAAGATTTTAAAATCAATACAAAAGAACTGAAATTTTCTTCCACCTGAAGAAGTCACAGTATGGCGAAATACGTAGTTACCTATTGTGTTTTTTAACTGAAAACCTGTATTTTTAT
>NW_020442465.1:1761551-1763099 GCF_000699045.2 Agrilus planipennis
CAGATATGTATTTTTGACACCATGGTTTTTCCTTCCACTTTTCCAAGAACAAAGATGGAAGATTGATTATAGCGTTGAAAAGTCACGTTCTCAATTAGAATTCAACCACCCTCGAAACTTAAGAAAAATGGTTTTCCGTATGATGACCGAGCCCAAGGGTGCGAATGAAAAGCATGACGGAAATTGAGTTTGTGTTTGATGGTTTGATTATTTAAAAGATTTTAAAATCAATACAAAAGAATTGAAATTTTCTTCCACTTGAAGAAATCACAGTATGATGAAATAGTTACCAATTGTGTTTTTTAACTGAAAACCTGTATTTTTATTTTTTTTTATATAGATTTATAAATAATAAAAATCTCCAGCTATTTTATTTTCAAATAATTTTTGCTAAAAACGGCTTTATTAAAACGTAATACAGATTTTTTAAACGAAAAAGAATGCAATGATTAGTGATGGTAATGGATCAAGGGGCCTTTATGAAATCAATTTCATTGTTTATGCACATCATTGTTAATTACATAAAATTGCTAATGCTGAATATCCACATGTATGGTAAAAAATATTTGCTAAGTTGGCTATATTTTATAAGAATAGAGGTCACACTTTTTATTCAGACAAAAATTTACTGCTTATTAATATTTTACGTTCTTATACAGCTATAAACAAACAATTTAATATAGGAAGCGAAAATATGAATGATATTTGTGTTGTTTCTGATGATATTTTGTATACATCGAAGTGCTATAGCTAATTTTATTATTTTCGATGCTATACCATCAAATTTATTTCATATTTATTAAGCTAAAACATTGCTAACTCTTTGTCAGACGGAGATGTTTCAACATGTACATTTAAATCACCTACAACGCATATTTATGTTAATAGGGCCAGCAAATAAATTCCATATTTACATGAGATTTAATACAAATTACATCGTTTTATAAACTTTGCATGTATCGCGGAATGTTATTATGCTAATTCAAAACACAACAGAGATAAGAATATTAATAACTGCCATGTGTCAAAGTGAAAGTGATTAATTTCAGATGATTAAGTGACCCCTTTAACCTTACTTGGTGACTGCAACAAAAATTAACGATATCGTTTTACAATACACTGGTCCTGCTTGAGAGAATTTCTAAGTCTTTAACAATCACAAATTAGTATTCTATAATTAAATTCAGATTTTATCAGATTACGTAAACAAGATACAAATTCACCATTTCGCTAGAATGTACACCCCATTGTTAAAGGTTGAGATGAACATTTGGGCATTCGGTAAATGTCTAGATGATGGCTGGGTGGGTGGGATCGAAAGAGGAGGTCTCCCCCACCACTGTACCATAAAAAGTTCGTGGCGGTCTCACTCCCATAAAAAGTTATGGGGCTTCAAAGTTAGTAAATATGCCAATTTTTATACATTTCTAGGCATGTAAATATTTATATAGTCACTTTTAAACAATATTCAACGGTAAAACTAATGAAAAATACATAAAAATATTTAGAAAGTTATACAAAACATTATTTGAATATCTTTATCAATAG
>NW_020442465.1:1763324-1765469 GCF_000699045.2 Agrilus planipennis
TTTTTTTATTGAATTTTATTTGAATTATAGTGTATGAAAATTGTCAAAATAACCAACTTTCAACCCTCATAACTTTTTATGGGGGTAAGACCGCCGCAATTTTTTTATGAGGTTTTACTCAGGTGGCCACCCTCTTTCGATCCCCCCTACTTCCACCCCCATCTAACCTAATCTAAGAAACTTTGAACCCCTATAACTTTTTATGGGGGTGAGACCGCCACGAACTTTATGGTACACTGGTAGGGGAGACCTCCTCTTTCGATCCCACCCAACATCTAGACATTTACCGGGCATTCTAATAAATGCTCGGTCCAAACTAAACATTTTTTATTTGTCTTGTAGTAGTAATAGGTATGTGTTACAGCGAAAGTAATAAATTCGGATATTATATATACCATCCAGCCATTATGTATAATATCGACTTAATTTTAACAAAGTGATAATTGACACAGAATTAATCACATTAACTAAGTATTTTACATAATATCTTGGAAGTCTTGGATAAAGTAATAGACCATATAGATTTATGACAGACTGGAGTTTCTTTAATGACTCTGTCCAGCATACATGGTGACTTTTATCACATTTAGCATTACGACTTGGGAATTATGCAAACAAACCGATAAATAACATTTACCGTAACATAAGTATCAATTATTAAAATAACAACAATTGTTGCTACTCGTACAGTTATGCTTAAAGCAAATTGAAACAAAAGTTTGTAATCATCACCTATACTTATTTATTACTTTATCCAAATCTTCCAAGATATTATATAAAATACCTTGTTAATGTAAATAATTCTGTCAATTATCCCTTTGTCAAAATTGAGTAGATAATGGCTGGACAGTATATATAAGAGTGCATGAAGTCCGATTGAAAGGAAGACTTGTTCATCAAACATCTGATCGGTGATGGAGGCTGACACTACAAGAGGCCAAGAGAAACCCTAATGGGTAACCTCTCCTCAAGGCTTGGCAGAGATTTTGGGGGTTCAAGATAAAACTGGTAACAGTGTTTTTGATAGACAAAGAGTAACATTAAGTTTTCTGCAACATTAATTTGAAATCATTTTTTCGATTTTTTATTTATCCACTTACAAACTACCTCAAATTAATGAGGGAAAAATTGTTGCTGTTGTCACACGCCCGCCGGGAATCAAACCCGGGACCTTTGGCTTTAGGCACCAATGTTGTGACCACTAAACTACGAGAGGTGACAGCAACAACCACTACCAACCGACCTACAAGGTTAACGATCCGTCGAACTAGTGTAGCTATATACTGAATATGCTATGATTAAACATACATACAATTTAAACATCTTTTTCGAAGTGAGTTTAATATGAAATATTATTCTGAAAATTCATTATTGAATTTTTTACCCGCTACACGCTACCTCAGAATAATATTTCATATTAAACTAACCCACTTCGAAAAAGATGTCTAAAAAGATTTTGGAACGGGGTTTTAATCGTCAACCCTACGCCAGTTTATTATGTCTACCCGACGATTCCCGAACCATATGGACCAATGGATCACCTCCTCCTCCCGGCTTCACTCCCGCTTCGCGGACTTCACTTCATCTCTATTTCCTCATTTAGATTTGCTCTTTACAAGACCCTATACAGTGTTTATCTTCGTCATCGTCACATGGAACCTTTGGAATCTTGTCTCGGTCACATTGGCTGTGCTTCCGTGTAGCGGTTTCACGTTTCGACCCAATATATCCCGGAACCATAACAAATGCAATTGCGTGTACCTGCAATCAGCGAGGGTGATCTCCCTTTGTGTCAGCAATTGTATGGCTTCCCATAGCTAGACAGTGCCAAATATTTCGTTGATTTTTATAGCCTCCAATATGGTTGTATTTGATATATTGTATACCGAGATAAAAATGTTCAGTCTCTCAGAGCGAGACTCGAGTCTCCGTCTCTCATCGAGTCTCTCTGATGTCGTTGAGAGAAACTGTCGAGAGACTCGAATCTCTCAATATTTCAGTTTTATTCATTCAGTCTCTCTGTGAGAGACTCGAATCTCTGAATTAACAATTTTATCGTTCGAGTCTCTCATACAGAGACTGTGAGAGATCCATAAAAACACCTAGGCAATAACTGAGAGACTGTGAAAGACTGTGAGAGACGCT